>NC_044980.1:144488595-144788595 GCF_008728515.1 Papio anubis | reverse complement strand
TACTGAGACAGGTACAAAATGTAAAGTATAATATCTTTGTTTGGTAAGTGAAAAATTTAGTGCAGATGTCAACTATTACTGAGTTTGAATAACATCTTTAAAAATAAAATGAATTCTAACCAGGCATGGTGGTGAGCACCTATAATCCCAGCTTCTCAGGAGGCTGAGGCTGGAGGATCGCTTGATCACTTGAGCTCAGGAGCTCAAGGCTGCAGTGAGCTGAGATTACACCACTGAATTCCAGCCTAGATGGCAGAGCAAGACCTCGTCTCTAGAAAATAAGTAAATGAGTAAAATGAATGATTCTGATGTGTCAATTGTTTTAAAACCAAAGGTTGTTTCTGATTGTTATATAGTTATTACTCAAAATAATTGCGTTATCTAATTGAGGGAGGCAATGTTAAATGATCTTCTCCAAATGTCTAATATGCTAAGTACACCACTGTTTTTGTTACACGGTAACATATGAAGGTTAGAAGAAGCTCTTCTTGCTCACTCCTGATATTTCCTTTTACTTGGAGTAGTCTTCCTTATTATAAAATCTAAACATTTCCCCAGCCTCTTTTGCCCCATCTCAACCCTCCCCTCCCCTGATCTCTGCACTCCTTGCAGAGAGGAGCTTATAGATAAGGATTTGAGGACAGGTGTACAAAGCTCTACAATTGTTTCTTTTCCTCACTGAGCCAGGTGACCTACAGAGAACTCACGCCTATCGTCTTGGCAGCGAATTGTACAGAAGTAGGTTTTCCCAAGAAGGGGGCTTGTGCTGGCCAGGATGGAGTAGCAGGTCTTTGTTATTCTGTCTATTCAGGCTACATCCTCCAGTGTTAGCTTTCCAGTAATAAAAGTGGCATTTTGGTCTCACTTCTGTTTATTTCTTTGTCTTATTTCTTAATGAAGATTTCTGACACAGAACTCAAGCAAAGGAGTTGCGATTAGACCCCTCATACCCTAACAATCAGGATGATGATAATGACGCTAACAATAACTTTGTTCAAAGCCATCAATGTTTTGAATAGTTACTGTGTCAGGCACTGTGATGAATTTAAATGTATGATCTGACTGAATCTCCCTGATGCATCTATGTGGCAGTTTCCATTGTTGTCTCCATGTTACCGATGAGAAAACTGAGGTTTAATGACTAACAAGCATGCCCACCATGACGCAACCAGCAAATGGTGGCAGAGGACTTGAACTGGCTTGATCAATTCAGAGCCCAAACACTTACCCACTACATTGTTTTGCTTAATGGTGGGAGAAAACTTCTTTATGGACCCTACTGGTTAAACTTAGAACTCATGTTCTCAGGATTCCTTGGGCCTCCAGCTGTTGAGGATAGGAAAAAGGCTCATGTTCTCTTGCTTCTGTGTTCTGTTGATTTGCTCTCCCTCACCTTTCCCCAAGTGACAAGTACAGGAGATTTAATTTGGAGATGGTTTCCATGCTGTAAACACGGAGCACAGCATTCTGGTCGAGCCCAGCTCTGTGGCCCCACCTTTGCTGGTCATCTTGTCTAAAAGGCTTGCCTTCCAACTTGACTTGGCACTTCCCCACACTAGGACTGCCAGCTACAGTATCTTCAGCCTGAAAGGGGCCAGGGCAGCACATACTGCTACAAGGTGACAAACTCAGCTCACGCCAAGCCTTCTTGGCAGAACCTGCCACCACTTTGTGGCGCAATTTCAGGAGCACTAGAATATGCCAATCTGCTTCTACCCAAAAAGTACCTTTCCTTCCCCCCATTCAACTGGCTTATCTTGGGGCCTGAATTTCCACCATTATAACTGTAACCCTTGGATGTAAGACATCATCCCACATTAAAAAGCAAGATGTTCAAGGAAAAGTCACACTCTAAGCCTCAGTTTCTTCCCACACAGTGGGAGTATACACAATACCCACTTCAAAGGGTTGATGGGAGAACTAAAAGAGATCATACATGTAACAAACTTTATGTTTTGTTCCTGGCACACTACACATATACAATAGATATTAGCAGTTACCATATCATCATCACTAAATTTGGATGTGTTCATTTATATGATTTCCTTTTTCAAGGGTTTAGGTATGGAATGTAGAACTAATCCCAAGACACAGTCAATCCACCTGGGAGTTCGGAAATTTGAATTCTGACTCTGATTTGACCATTCATTCTCTATGTTCTAGGAATGCCACAGATATTCTTTGAGCCTGTTTAATTGTCTTCATTCTCCTCATCACTGTTACATAAATACCTTTTATTTCTACAACCAGTTTTGGTCCACAGAGCTGTTTGATATTCCCTATCTTATTTAGGCTTCCCAGTAAACCTAGAGAGGGGCAGACGTGGTATTTGAGGCTCCAAGGATGGAAGAGACTTCCTCAAAGATCACAGAGCTAGCTAAGGGCAGAACCAATACAACTTCCAGAAGGCATCACCCAGCTTCCAGCCCAAGAGTAGTTTGCCAGCATGAAAGTTAGAGAATTTCAGAGCTGGAAGAGCTTTCGAGGTAGTCTAGTTCAGTGATGGTGACTACCTAGCCCACAAGTGCCTATTCTCCATTCCAAACCTATGGCAGGTATCACTAATTGAACATGAAAATAATTCCATCAATATTTCTCAGCACAGTGATCCAAGAATTTACCACTGAATCAAAGCTGCACATGGGACAGACTCATTGTTCTTTTCCCATCCAGACCAGAGGTTGGCAACCGACAGTGCAGACATATATTGCCAGCCTATGAGTTTCTATCATCTCTTAGTTTGTGATTCTCAAGCTTTAACATGCCTACAAATCACATCTGCATCTTGTTAAAATGCAGATTCACATTCGGTAGGTCCAGGTTGTAGCCCAAGATGCTGCATTTCTACCAAGTTCCCAGGTGCCACAACTGCTGCAGGTTCAAAGACCACATTTTGGGTGGCAAATTTCTAGGGGATGTAGTGGAGATGCTCCACCTCTCTGTTTACACAAGCCTCAAACTGATACTCTTTAGGAATGTCGATCCTGTCCCAAAGCTGTCCCTTGAGCACACATGTGTTGGAAAGGAGAACAGGAGAGGACATGCAGTATGATAGTCTTCTTCCTTTCCTGTACCCATCTGCACATACCTGCACGCATGCACTCACGCACACATTCAGAGACTCTTTTCAGGCTTTTAGGGTTATTTGTATGGTTTGGCAGATAATACACTAACCTGGGAATTAAGAAACCTGACTTCTAGCCTTGCCTCTTCAACTTTCTGTGTGATCTTGGCCAAGACACTCTAGTTTGTCTACTTCCTCCTGAAAGGGTCCTACCCGGAAGCAAGTGTAGTCTAAAAGCTTCTCACAAAAGTCAGCTTGCCACCTTGCCCCAAGATCCACTTTCTTCGTTGGAAGGTTAGGGGAATACAAATCTAAAAGGCATAGAGGTATGACTTGGGTGCTTAGCCAGTTCCCCACCAGGTTTGTGCTGGGAAGTGATGGATGAGCAATAAGAGTCAGAGTGTCTGTGCTTAAAGGACCACAGCACCCAGCCAGTCCAACCTCTTCATTGATTATCATGTTCCTCCTTGTTTATTCATCTTGTTTAAAACAAAGGACCCCAAACACCTTTGCCCTAGAGCCTCAAGCAAGGTTTAGCAATTAAAATATACTTAGAAACTCCAACAAATCTTACAAACCATAGCAACGTTTTAATGACTCTGAAGTAAATCCTGATTTAAAAAAAGAAAACAATAAGGCTTATTTTCCCTGTCAACTTAAAAGTATCTTCACCTCAGTGGCACTGTGCTTACTGTGAGAGGAGATGCAATGACGCTGATTCCATGGGCTGGAACAGCCAGAGCCGGCTGGAAGTCAGGAGATCCAGGCTCCAGTCCAGCTCTGGCAGCATCAGACAAGTCACTTTCTGAGGCTGATTCTCAGTTTTTTCATCCATCAGATGGAGATAATAATAGCAAACATGTATTGAGTACTTAATATATGGCAGGCACTACTGTTTTTATTGTTATTTAATCTTCACAAATGCCCTGATTTATTTGTACCATTTTACCTAATTTACAGATGAGAAAACCACAACTTGGGGAGGTTTAATACCACGGCAAAGCCCCATAATAAATTGGTCATCTTTTTCTTTTTTTGAGATGGGGGTCTCACTATGCTGTCCAGGCTGGTCTCAAACTCCTAGGTTCAAGCAATCTTCCCACCTCAGCCTCTTGAGTAGCTGGGATTGCAGGCATGTGCCACCATGCCTGGCTGTCAAGTTGTTCTTCTCAACTCCAAACTTTTGCTCAAATCCCCTGCATTAAACCACCTTTTCTTATTCTGTAGCATTCACAGAATTTCTGTATGATTCAAGTAATAAGGTAGATGTGAAAATCACTTCATATTCCTAAGTGCTGTATACATATTGCTGTGGTTGTTATGGTAAAGCAATGAATGCCAAGCAGATAAATCTCACACACAAGAGTAGGGGGGTTAAACAAGGAGGAATTGGGGTTCTTCTCAGGGAGCCTTAGACATAAACATCTCTTGATTCCACTTCTCTGTAATCTCATGGCCCTAACTA
Organism: Papio anubis; assembly: GCF_008728515.1. Lineage (NCBI taxonomy): Eukaryota > Metazoa > Chordata > Mammalia > Primates > Cercopithecidae > Papio > Papio anubis. The sequence continues at coordinate 144,784,066 of NC_044980.1, read as the reverse complement.
ATCCCTCACTGCCCCCTCGCTGCCCCAACACTCCACCACCACGTATACACATATACACAGCCTCCATTACCTGCTGCTTACCTTCTGCCCTGGATATCCCCAGCTAAAGTCCACAGCAATCTCTGGCTCACCCAGAACCACGCAGGACACACTGAAGTTTTCTCCTAGTTGGACTGATGTTGCTGAAGCTTGGATGGTGGGTTTGGGGGAGCAAGATGGGTCTGCCATGGATTAGAGGGTAGAGAAGTTAGAGACAAACATGTTGACTTGATTGTTAGAATTGTTGAATTGATGGCAGGTAGAAGGATGGAGAGATGGATGAATAGTAATACCCATCTCTTTTTATAGAGACCCTACCAAACAGGATATACTTCCACATGTCTAATTAACCCCATCACTTTAGAAATTCCCTGGGGTCACTCAGAGCTGACCTCACTCCACAATTTTACCTTTGGTTTTCATCCTTCTTCTCATAGGTGGGTAATAAGAGATAGAAGGGAGGAAAAGTTGAAGTTTCCTTCTTTGCAAAGAGAGCTGCCTTTTAATCCAATTCTCCTGTCTCTCATTCTCTCATTACAGTTATGGATTTGGGCAGCTTCTTGCCATGGTTACACAATCTTCTGATTAAATTCTGCCAGCCAGCCAGCTCCAGTTTCAGAAAGTAAATGAATAAACAAACTGCTGCATTAAACCAAAGGAGAAGACACACCCTTGGGTACAAGGAGAGTTCCCTGAAGGCCAAATCAATTGAAACCACATTAAAAGGAGTATAGAGGCCTAAATATAGGAGGAGAAAGGGATGGCCTTATTCTAGTTGAACTGCATTCGAGAAACAAAAACTGATAGAGGTAGAATGTGGCTAGAACTTGGAAGTGGAGCAGATGATTAGGTGTAAGACACTGGATAAGCCCCTTTGCTCCTGCAAGGCTTAGTTTCTTTAGCTGTCACATGGCAGAATCATATTCCCTAGCAATTGTAAAGCACTGACTGTGCACCAGGTACTATGCCAAGCACTATAACAGTTAACATGTCACACACAGATTATTTGAAAGAGCTGAAGTTGTTTCGCCCAAGGAAAAGCAGACTGGGAAGGAAAAGTAAGATGAATTTAAATATGTACTATAATGTGAAAGAAATACTAAGTTTATTTTGTGTTCCTTTAGGTTTTAGAGTTGAAAGAGTATGAAATTACATCAGATCTCAGGGTGAGTACTGGATCTGCCAGTGCCTCACTTTTTGACATGAGATCATTTATTAACCCTCCTCGGCCTCGGTTTTCTGGGCTGCAAAATAGGGATAATGTCACCTACCTCATACATTACAGGGAGGGCTCAATTAATGTAAGTAAATGGTATTAAGTACATTACACACACTGAGAGTTCAATAAATGTTTATTTCTTCTTTATCCACAGAGAATTAGAAATAATGGACAATTGCTCCACACCATGACCTCAACCAAAGAGAGACCTGGATAGCTCAAGGATTTTGTACCATTTACTTGAATGCAACCCTCACCCTGGCTATAATTATTGTATATTCATATGCATCTATGCCAAGTTAAATTTGGGACCCACTCCAAACTTAATAATTAGGATTCTCAAACACAGGAGGGTGGGGGAAAATCCACTCCTTCTATCAAAATAAATGATAGAGCTTTCTTGTCCCTTATAATCCTATTAGCTGCCGTACTAGAAGTAGACTGCTTTATAAGGTAAGTTCCCTCAGGGGAAGGAACACATTCATCTTTTGTACCTCAGGAAAACCAGCACCGCACACAGTGCATATGCATTGTGAGTGCTCTGTAGATAGGGCGCCGATTAATAATGCCACTTCCCTGTCACTGTCCTTTTTACTTGGGTATCCTTTCTCCCCATTCCTCCACCTTTTCTCCTAAGAACAAACTCCAGAGCAGAGGATGACATACTCATCTAATTTCCTTTATTTTAGACATGTTCGTGTTACCAAATTTATATCTGCAGCCCAGACCTCACTCATGAGCTCTAGATTGACATATCCAACTTTTTGCCTAGTCTAGGTGTTTAATCCAAAATAAATAAATACTTCAAAGGACCCCGAATATGCCCCCCAAAGAAATCTTAAGTCTACCTTCAAACAAATGAATAATAAATAAAAGCCAGCCCATCCCTCAGTTTTCTTCATTTTAGATAATGGTACAATCATCTGTCTAATTGTTTAGATTTAAAAATCTAAAATTCATTCTTGATTCCTCATTATCAATCTACATTTAACCCACCAGCCAGTCTTGTCAGCTCTGTCAAAATAGAGCCTTCCTTCAGTATCCACAGGGGATTGGTTCTAGGACCTCCCTCAGATACAAAATCCAATCCACAGACGCTCAAGTCCTTGACACAAAATGGCAGAGAGGTCCGGTGAGGTGGCTCAAGCCTGTAACCCTAGCACTTTGGGAGGCTGAGGCGGGCAGATGACTTGAGCTCAGGAGTTTAGGACTAGCCTGGGCAACATGGCAAAACCAAGCCAAGCATTACCATGCACTCAGTCCCAGCTACTCAAGAGGCTGAAGTTGGAGGATCACTTGACCCTGGAAGGTCAAGGCTGTAGTGAGCTGTGATTATGCCACTGCACTCTAGCCTGGGTGACACAGCAAGACATTGTTTCAAAAAAATTAAAATAAAATATTTTGAGATACATCCCATCAATACCTAGTGTACTAAGAGTTTTTAGCATGAAGGACTGTTGAATTTTGTCAAAGGCCTTTTCTGCATCTATTGAGATAAACATGTGGTTTTTGTCTTTGGTTCTGTTTATATGATGGATTACGTTTATTGATTTGCGTATGTTGGACCAGCCTTGCATCCTAGGGATGAAGCCAACTTGATCGTGGTGGATAAGCTTTTTGATGTGCTGCTGGATTTGGTTTGCCAGTATTTTATTGAGGATTTTTGCATCAGTGTTCATCAGGAATATTTGTTTAAAATTCTCTTTTTTGTTGTGTCTCTTAAAAAGTCAGGAAACGACAGGTACTGGAGAGGATGTGGAGAAATAGGAACACTTTTACACTGTTGGTGGTACTGTAAACTAGTTCAACTATTGTGGAAGACAGTGTGGCGATTCCTCAAGGATCTAGAACTAGAAATATCATTTGACCCAGTGATCCCATTACTGGGTATATACCCAAAGGATTATAAATCATGCTACTATAACAATACATGCACACGTATGTTTATTGCAGCACTATTCACAATAGCAAAGACTTGGAATGAACCCAAATGTCCATCAATGATAGACTGGATTAAGAAAATGTGGCACATATACACTGTGGAATACTATGCAGCCATAAAAAAGGATGAGTTCATGTCCTTTGTAGGGACATGGATGAAGCTGGAAACCATCATTCTCAGCAAACTATCACAAGGACCAAAAACCAAACACAGCATGTTCTCACGCATAGGTGGGAATTGAACAGTGAGAACACTTGGACACAGGGTGGGGAATGTCACACACCAGGGCCTGTCGTAGGGTTGGGGGGGTGGGGAGGGATAGCATTAGGAGATATACCTAATGTAAATGACTAGTTAACAGGTGCAGCACACCAACATGGCACAGGTATATAGATGTAGCAAATCTGCAGGTTGGGCACATGTATCCTAGAACTTAAAGTATAATAAAAAAAATAAAAATAAAAATAGCAGACAAAAGGCAAGACTAACTTGAAACTCCCACTCAGACAGACAGAACAGTGTGTGTAGACTCACATTGTAAACTTTTCTCCAAGAACTACTGTGGGAACATACCAGGAAAGCTGAGAGAATCTACAGACCCTCTGAAGGAAGGGGCTTGCCACTGCAAGCTCTGTGAGACAGCCAAAAACCTGTGAGTGCCCAGAGTGTGAGAAGGGAAATGTCTGCCCCCGAACACACTTCCTCAATGGGAAACCTGAAGGTCCAGATGACAGGAGAAGCATTTGACCTTATGTGGAGGTGAGATGAATTTAGAGAACTGAGCAAAATATAGGGGTAAAGGAAGCAGCAGGAAGAGCCCTGTGGGCACTATCAGTCCCCAGAAAAGCCATTCCTGACTTTGTCTCTCACAGTTCCTTGCGGAGGGCTGCCAGTGGAATTAGGGAAAGACCACAGGGCGAAGAAAACTTCCCGCTGAACTTTGCAGCAATTTAACCAAATGCAAAGGCTCCCTGGACAGAATCCAGGAGAGGAGGCAAACCAGGAGTGCAGATACCAGCACAGAAGCTACCACAGGCAGGGAGGCATAAAATCTGAAAGCCCTGCTTGCTTTCTCTACAGGGAGGCTTATAGTTGGGGCAAGTTCTCAGCCCTGCTCACTGGTTGCCTGGAAATAAACTCAGTGCTGTTGTTGGGGTGGGACTCAGTGCTGTTGGGGGTGGCGGTTGTTGCGGCGCACAGTGGGAGTGAGACTAGCCTTTTAGGCTGCATGGGAGCTGGGTGAGGCCTGTCACTGCCGGCTTTCCCCTACTTCCCTGGTGACCTGTGTGATGCAGCCATAATCCCCCTGGGAATGTAACTCCATCAGCCTGAGAACTACCTCCCAATCCACAACAGCAGCCACAGCAAGTGCCACCCAAGGAAAGTCTGAGCTCAGACATGCCTAACCCTGCTTCTATCTGATGGTCTTTCTCTACCTGCCCTGAGTAGCCAAAGACAAAGGACATAATCTCTTGTGAGCTCTATAGTCCCACTCACCACCTAAGAAACCGAAGTACTTATCCAGGCAAAAGCATCAGGTAACCTACAAAGGAAAATCTATCAAATTAACAGCAGATTTCTCAGCAGAAACTCTACAACTAGAAGGGATTGAGGTCCTATATTTAGTCTCCTTAAACAAAACAATTATCAGCTAAGAATTTTGTATCCAGCAAAATTAAGCTTCATAAATAAAGGAAAGATACAGTCCTTTTCAGACAAACAAATGCTGAGAGAATTCACCAACGACTACACCAGCACTACAGGCACTGCTAAAAGGAACACTAAATCTTGAAACAAATCCTTGAAATACACCAAAATAAAACCTCCTTAAAGCATACATCTTACAGGACCTATGAAACAATTAAAAAATGAAAAAAAAAAAAAAAGACCCAAGGTATTCAGGCAACAACTAACATGACAGATAGAACAGTACCTCACATCTCAATACTAACAATGAGGGTAAATGGTCTAAATGCTCCACTTAAAAGATAGAATGGAAGAATGGATAAGAATTCATTTACCAAGTATCTGCTATCTTCAAGAAACTCACCTGACACATAAGGACTCACATAAACTTAAGGTAAAGGGGTAGAAAAAGATATTCCATGTAAATGAACACCAAAAGCAAGCAGGAGTAGCTATCCTTAGACAAAACAGACTTTAAAGCAACAATAGTTAAAAAAGACAAAGAGGGTGTTTTAGACATGAAGTCCTTGCCCATGCGTATGTCCTGAATGGTATTACCTAGGTTTTCTTCTGGGGTTTTTATGGTATTCGGTCTAACATTTAAGTCTCTAATCCATCTTGAATTAATTTTTGTATAAGGAGTAAGGAAGGGATCCAGTTTCAGCTTTCTACTTATGGCTAGCCAATTTTCCCAGTACCATTTATTAAATAGGGAATCCTTTCCCCATTTCTTGTTTCTCTCAGGTTTGTCAAAGATCAGATGGCTGTAGATGTGTGGTATTATTTCTGAAGGCTCTGTTCTGTTCCATTGGTCTATATCTCTGTTTTGGTACCAGTACCATGCTGTTTTGGCTACTGTAGCCTTGTAGTATAGTTTGAAGTCAGGCAGCGTGATGCCTCCAGCTTTGTTCTTTTGGCTTAGGATTGTCTTGGCAATGTGGGGTCTTTTTTGGTTCCATATGAACTTTAAAGCAGCTTTTTCCAATTCTGTGAAGAAAGTCATTGGTAGCTTAATGGGGATGGCATTGAATCTATAAATTACCTTGGGCAGTATGGCCATTTTCACAATGGGAGAAAATTTTTGCAATCTACTCATCTGACAAAGGGCTAATATCCAGAACCTACAAAGAACTCAAACAAATTTACAAGAAAAAAACAAACAACCCCATCAAAAAGTGGGCAAAGGATATAAACAGACACTTCTCAAAAGACATTCATATAGCCAACAGACACATAAAAAAATGCTCATCATCACTCACCATCAGAGAAATGCAAATCAAAACCACAATGAGATACCATCTCACACCTGTTACAATGGCAATCATTAAAAAATCAGGAAACAACAAGTGCTGGAGAGGATGTGGAGAAATAGGAACACTTTTACACTGTTAGTGGGACTGTAAACTAGTTCAACCATTGTGGAAAACAGTATGGCGATTCCTCAAGGATCTAGAACTAGAAATACCATTTGACCCAGCCATCCCATTACTGGGTATATACCCAAAGGATTATAGATCATGCTACTATACAGACACTTGCACACATGTTTATTGCAGCACTATTCACAATAGCAAAGACTTGGAATCAACCCAAATGTCCATCAGTGACAGACTGGATTAAGAAAATGTGGCACATATACACCATGGAATACTATGCAGCCATAAAAAAGGATGAGTTCGTGTCCTTTGTAGGGACATGGATGCAGCTGGAAACCATCGTTCTCAGCAAACTACCACAAGAACAGAAAACCAAACACCATATGTTCTCACTCATAGGTGGGAATTGAACCATGAGATCACTTGGACACAGGAAGGGGAACATCACACACTGGGGCCTATTGTGGGGAGGGGGGAGGGTGGAGGGATAGCATTAGGAGATACATCTAATGTAAATGATGAGTTAATGGGTGCAGCACACCGACATGGGACATGTATATATATGTAACAAACCTGCACGTTGTGTTCATGTACCCTAGAACTTAAAGTATAATAATAAAAAATAATAATAAATAAAATAAAATAGGTAATTTAAGCCCCGCCCCCCCCAAAAAAGACAAAGAGGGACATTATATAATGATACAAATACTAGTTCAACAGGAAAATATCACAATCCTAAATATATATGCACCTAACACTGGCACTTACAAGTTTATAAAACAATTACTACTAGACCTAAGAAATGAGATAGATGGCAACACAATAGTGGGGGACTTCAATACTCCACTGACAGCACTAGACAGGTAATCAAGACAGAAACTCAACAAAGAAACAATGGACTTAAACTACACCCTAGAACAAACAGACTTACCAGATATTTATAGAACATTCTACCCAACAACTGCAGAATATACAATCTATTCATTAGCACTTAGAACATTCTCCAATATAGACCATATGATCGGCCACGAAACAAGTCTCAATAAATTTAAGAAAATCAAAATTATATCAAGTACTCTCTGAGACCACAGTGGAATAAAATTGGAAATCAACTCCAAAAGGAACCCTCAAAACCATGGAAATTAAATATCTTTCTCCTGAATGATCACTGGGTCAATAAAATCAAGATGGAAATTTAGCAACTCTTTGAACTAAACAATAATAGTAATAAAACCTACCAAAACCTCTGAGATTCAGCAAAAGTAGTGCTAAGAGGAAAGTTCATAGAATTGAATGCCTACATAAAAATTTTTGAAAAAGCACAAATAAACAATCTAAGGTCACACCTCAAGAAACTAGAGAAATAAGAACAAAGCAAACCCAAACCCAGAAGAAGAAAAGAAATAACAAAGATCAGAGCAGGACTAAATGAAATTGAAACAAAATACAAAAGACAAATGAAACGAAAAGCTAGTTCTTTGAAAAGATAAACAAAATTGATAGACTAGTAGTGAAATTAACCAAGAAAAGAAGAGAGGAGATTCAAATAAGCTCAATTAGAAATGAAACAGGAGATATTACAACTGATAGCACAGAAATACAAAAGATCATTCAAGACTACTATGAATACCTTTATGCACAAAAACTAGAAAGCCTAGAGGAGATAATAAATTTCTGGAGATATACAACCCTCCTAGATTAAACCAGGAAGAAAAAGAAACTCTGAACAGACCAATAACAAGGGGTGAAATTGAATGATAATACAAATAATTACCAAGAAAAAAAAGTCCAGGACCAGATGTCTTCACAGCTGAATTCTATCAGACATTCATAGAAGAATTTGTACCAGTCCTATTGACACTATTTCCAAAGGAAGAGAAAGATAATCCTCCCTAAATCATTCCATGAAGCCAGTATCACCCTAATAACAAAACCAGGAAGGGACATAACAAAAAAGAAAACTACAGATCAATATCACTGATGAACATAGATGCAAAAATCCTCAATAAAAATACTAGCTTACTGAACCCAACAGTATATCAAACAGATAATCCACCATGATCAAATGGGTTTCATGCTAAGACTGCAAGGATGGTTTAACATACACTAATTAATAAATGTGATCCACTACATAACAAAATTAAAGGCCAGGCACGGAGGGTCACACCTGTAATCCCAGAACTTTGGGAGGCCAAGGCAGGTGGATCAAGAGGTCAGGAGATCAAGACCATCCTGGCTAACACAGTGAAACCCAGTCTCTACTGAAAATACAAAAAAATTAGCCGGGTGTGGTGGCGGGTGCCTGTAGTCCCAGCTACTCAGGAGGCTGAGGCAGGAGAACGGCGTGAACCCGGGAGGCAGAGCTTGCAGTGAGCCAAGATCGCACCACTGCACTCCAGTCTGGGTGACAGAACGAGACTCCGTCTCAAAAAAACAAACAAACAAACAAACAAAAACAGAATTAAAAATAAAAATCACATGGTCATCTGAATAGATGCAGGAAAAGCATTTGACAAAATCCAGCATCCCTTTATGATTAAAGCTCAGCAAAACTGGCATAAGAGGGACATAACTTAAAGCAATAAAAACCATTTATGACAAACCTACAGCCAACATTATACTGAATGGGGAACAGTTGAAAGCATTCTCCCTGAGAATGGGAACAAGATAAAGATGCCCACTTTTACCACTTCTATTCAACATAGTACTGGAAGTTCTAACCAGAGCAATCAGACATGAGAAAGAAATAAAGGGCATTCAAATTGGTAAAGAGGAAGTCAACTAGTCACTGTTTGCCAGTGCTATGATCATATACATAGAAAATCCTAAAGACTCATCCAAGAAGCTTATATTAATAGATCTGATAAATGAATTCAGTAAAATTTCTGGACACAAAATTAATGTACACAAATCAGTAGCACTGCTATCCACCAACAGAGACCAAGCTGAGAATCTAATCAAGAACTCAACCCCTTTCACAATAGCTGCAAAAAAATAAAAATAAAATGCTTAGGAATATACTTGACCAAGGAGGTAAAAGTCCTCTACAAAGAAAACTACAACACAGTTGAAAGAAATCATTGATCACACAAACAAATGGAAAGACATCCTATGCTCATGGATGGGTAAAATCAATATTGTGAAAATGACCATACTGCCAAAAGCAATGTACAAACTCAATGCAATTATCATCAAAATACCACCATCATTCTTCACAGAACTAGAAAAAACAATCCTGCAATTCATATGGAACAAAAACAGAGCCCACATAGCCAAAGCAAGACTAAGCAAAAAGAACAAATCTGGAGCCATCGCATTACCTGACTTCAAACTATACTATAAGGCTACAGTCACCAAAACAGCATAGTACTGGTATAAAAAAATAGGCACACAAACCCATGGAGCAGAATAGAGCACCCAGAAATAAACCCAAATACTTACAGCTAACTGATCTTTGACAAAGCAAACAAAAACATAAAGTGAGGAAAGGAAAATCTATTTACCAAATGGTGCTGGGATAATTGGCTAGCCACATGTAGAAGAATGAAACTGGATCCTCATCTCTCACCTTATATAAAAAAATCAACTCAAGATGGATCAAAGACTAAAATCTAAGACCTGAAACCATAAAAATCCTAGAAGATAACATTGGAAAAACCTTTCCAGGTGTCGGCTTACGCAAAGACTTCTTGACCAAGAACCCAAAAGCAAATACAACAACAAAGAAAAGATAAATAGGTGGGACTTGATTAAACTAAAGAGCTTTTGCACAGCAAAAGGAACAGTCAGCAGAGTAAACAGACACCCCACAGAGTGGGACTAAACCTTCGCAAACTATGCATCTGAGAAAGGACTATTATCCAGAACCTACAAAGAACTCAAAAACACAGGAAGAAAAAACAAATAATCCCATCAAAAAGTGGACTAAGGACCAGAATAAACAATTCTCAAGAGAAAATATACAAATGGCCAACATACATATGAAAAAATGCTCAACATTGCTAATGATCAGGGAACTGCAAATCAAACCACAATGTGATACCACCTTACTCCTGCAAGAATAGCCATAATCAAAAAATCAAAAAATAATAGATGTGGGCATGAATGTGGTGAAAAGGGAGCACTTTTATACTGATGATGGGAATGTAAACTGGTACGACCACTATAGAAAACAGTGTGCAGATTCCTTTAAAGGAGGAGACCACCCCTATATCGTCTTATGCCCAATTTCTGCCTCCAAAGAAAGAAGAAGTAAAAACTAAAAAGCAGTAATGAAATCCACAAGCAGACAGCCCAGCACCACACCCTGGGCCTGGTAGTTAAAGATCGACCCCTGATCTAATTGGTTCTGTTATCTATAGATTACAGACATTGTATAGGATTGCACTGTGAAAATCCCTATCTCGTTTTGTTCTGATCTAATTACTGGTGCATGCAGCCCCCAGTCATGTATCCCCTACTTGCTCAATCAATCACGACCCTCTCACATGCATCCCCTTAGAGTTGTGAGCCTTAAAAGGAACAGGAATTGCTCACTCGGGCAGCTTGGCTCTTGAGACAGGAGTCTTGCCAATGCACTTGGCCGAATAAACCCCTTCCTTCTTTAACTCAGTGTCTGAGTTTTGTCTGTGGCTCGTCCTGCTACATTTCTTGGTTCCCTGACTGGAAAGCAAGGTGATTGGTGGATGGCTGAGGCAGCTCTGTAGGTGTCTTAAGCCTCCCTGTGGAACATCCCTGTGGGGGACTCCGACCAGCCCAAGCGACACAGATCCTGACAGTGCTCCTGGGTAGGCATTTGCCCCAGTGGGACGCCTCGCCAGAGCAGTGTGTGGCAGGCCCCCGTGGAGGATCAAATCAGTATCTGAACACTGGGAAGGAATGGGCACTTGGAGTCTGGACATCTAAAACTTGGTAAGACTAGTCTTTGAAACTTGCCCACTCTGAGTGGAAGCGTGGCCTGATCACCCATGGCGTGCCTTTATCAGCACTTTGGTTTTGGTTTTGACTTGGTTTGAGTTGCTTGACAGGATTGGTCTTGGGAACTTGCCTACTCCATTTGAGTGGAAGTGTGGCCTGATCACCCGTGGTGCACCTGTACCAGCACTTTGGTTTTTGTTTTTGGCTTAACTTGGCTTGCTTGATACTTTGGTTTTGGTTTTGACCTGGCTTGGATTTCTGGATACTGTGATTTTGGTTTTGATTTTGGTTTGGTGCAAACTGCAAAAGTGTGTGTGTGTGTGTGTGTGTGTGTGCCCTTTTTACTCATTCTTTGTTATGTGGTGTGCGTGTGGTGTGAGTGTGGTGTTTTATATCGAAGAAGCATAGGTCAGGCACAAATAAGCCCACCTTGCTAGGAACTATGTTGAAAAATTTCAAAAAAGAATTTAAAGGAGACCATAGAGTACTATGATACTAGGAAAACTTATAGACCGGCCAGCATCAGAGATAGGTTGGCCATTAGAAGGAAGTCTGGATCGGGCATGGTGGCTCACACCTATAATCCCAGCACTTTGTGAGGCCAAGGTGGGCAGATCACAAGGTCAGGAGATTGAGACCAACCTGGCTAACATGGTGAAAACCCATCTCTACTAAAAATTCAAAAAAATTAGCCAGGCACAATGGTGGGCGCCTGTGGTCCCAGGAACTTGGAAGGCTGAAGCAGGAGAATGTCGTGAACCCGGGAGGCAGAGCTTGCAGTGAGCCGAGGTCGCACCACCGCACTCCAGCCTGGGCAACAGAGCGAGACTCTGTCTCAAAAAAAAAAAAAAAAAAGAAAAAAGAAGGAAGCCTGGGCAGGTTCATTGTTTCAAAGGTATGGCACAAGGTAACCTGTAAGCCAAGGAACCTATACCAGAGTTCCTGTACATAGACACTTGGTTACAGCTGGTTTTAGAACCCCCCACCCCCACTACACAGTGGTTGAGAGAACAGCAGCATAAGTGGCTGGCAGAGGCAAGGAAAGACCAGCAGAGAGAGAGAAAGGAACGAGACAGAGAGGAAAAGAGGCAAAGAGAGAGAGGAAGAGACAGACAAAGAGAAAGTCAAGGAGAGAGGAGAGAAAGAAAGAGATAGGCAGAGAGAGAAAAGAAGAGAGGCAAAAGGAAAGTCAAAGAGAAAGAGAGAGAGAGAGAGAGAGAAAGTCAAAGACAGAAAGAAAGAGAGATATATACAAGTAGTTAAGAAAAAAAAAAGTGTACCCTATTCCTTTAAAAGCCAAGGTAAATTTAAAACCTATAATTAATGATTGAAGGTATTCTCCATAACCCTATAACACTCCAATACCACTTTGTTGTCAGTGTATATATACATACACACACACACACACACACACACACACACACACACCATGGAATACTACTCAGCCATAAAAAGGAACAAAATAATGGCATTTGCAGCAACCTAGATGGAGTTGGAAACCATTATTTTAAGTGAAGTAACTCAAGAATGGAAAACCAAACATCATATGTTCTCACTCATAAGTGGGAGCTAAGCCATGAGGATGCAAAGGCATAAGAATGATACAATGAATGGATTTTGGGGACATGGGGGAAAGAATGGGTAGAGAGTGAGGGATAAAAGACTACACACTGGGTACAGTACACACTGCTTAGGTGATGGGTGCATCAAAATCTTAGAAATCACCACTAAAGAACTTAGCCATGTAACCAAACACCACCTGTTCCCCAAAAAACTATTGAAATAATAAAAATAAAATAGTATTTGCATATAACCTAAGCACATCCTCCCACGAGGATGATTTAACTACATTCCCTGAGGCTCTTCCAGAAATGTAGAGTAGCAATTTAGAAATTTAGGTCTGGATTCAGGCATAATGGGTTTGAATCCCAGCCATGCCACTTAATAGCTATATGACTTTGGGTAATTTCGTTTAACCAGTCAGTATTGCTATTCCCACCAAATGTTACCTCATTTAATTCTCACCACAAGTCTAAATGAGTAACGTTTGGTGGGAATACTCTGCCTATTACAGAAAAAGTATCACTAGCTGTTAATTGCTGCCACTACCACTGCAGCAACCATCACCACCACCCACACCACCACTACCACCACCATTACCATCATTGTTATCATCCACCCATGTGATTAACTATTTTTAAGGCATCTTTCTTGAAGGCTGTGTTTGTTGGAGAACATCTGATCTGAGAACACAGATAGGAGAGGTATGTACACAACAACTAAAAGTTAGAAAATGAGTTAGAGGGCCAATATTAAGGCTGAGGAGCACACAGAAGTCCCAGGAAGTTGGTACTCAGTGTGTCTCAGAAATCCAGAGATAAACTCTAGTAAAATGGGAATTTTTCATAAACCTTCTACTATAGAGGGAATTCAACTAACTGTGTAGTTGGCCCTAAGCCTGCAGGCACATGAACACCTGGATGAAGAGGGGTCAGAGTGACCCTGGTGGTGTGCAGCAGATTGGTGTGGCGCAATGAGATTTACAGAGCATGTACAACTAGACCTCACAGTCTCGGGACAAATCTCACCATAATCCCTAGCCATTTGTACATGAGGTAAAGAACCTGGGTTCAGAGGAACATCATTTTCTGCCTAAAGACACACAGCAAGTTGATGGAGCAGCTGGAACCTACATTTTTAAACGCTGATTGCTTGGTCCAACCTGTGCTGCTGGAGCAAGGAGCCACAAGGCTGAGCCTTCTCTTTCTTTTTGGATGAGCCCCAGGAAGGCAACCTGACATGTAGGAATCAAGGGCTGAAGGTCTCTTTCTGGCTTCTCTGCTGATTAGCTCTGGATAAATTCCTTTCCATCTCTAGGCCTGAGTATCCCCATCTATTCATTAGAGGTGTGATCTCTAAATTTCTTTCCAGCTCCAAAAGTTTAAGCTCTTAGGTGACACATGTACCATGACACTCTAAGTACTCTAGATATTTTATTCCATTCTCACTATAGACTTTATAGGTAAGTGTATGTATTATTCACCTTTAACAGATGAGCTGAGATTTAAAGAAATTAAATGACTTGCCTGAGATCACACAGAAGTTTAGTGGCAAGGTTGTTTCACATCTTGATTTGCATAATGCTCAAATCCATGGATACAATTTCTCCAAAGACTTGCCTAACAAAGATGTGAAGAACTCTGGATCGAGATTGTCCAAGCTGTTCAGAGGTGGAAATAAATATATATATTTCAACTCTTCTTCTGTGGGCAAAGCAGGTGGAGGGACAAGCATGTGTGATTCTGTTTCACACAGCAAAGACATCAGTGCCTCCTCCTGTTCTCCTGGCTAATCTGAGCTACAGCCACATGTGCTGCCAGAGGCATTTGGCAGACTAACCCAATGTTCAGTTAGGTGTGTAAAGAGTAAGTCAATAGCTAGTCAATGGGGCAACATAGCTAGTTCAAACATGTGGACCCAGTCCTCATAGATATTGCGCCCTGAGCAGTGGAATTTGGTGTTAAATGGAGTTCGAGACATGCTGGGTCACAAACAGAAGCTGGACCTCAGGCTTGATTCTGGTCTGTGAAATGGGAGTCGAGTAGGCAAGGAGCCCCCAGAATTTCCCATGAGGAGGCACTGAACACTATTCCAAGGGGAGAACCATAAGATCTGTATGGATTTAATGCTAAGTCAGAAACCAGAGTGGAAGCCAGGTATCCAAAATTCATCCAATGTCTGCGATTATTTCAGACAGCTGCATGCTCTGTATCACATTGTCCCATTTTACTGTCATCACATCACCTAACCTCAATGGACATTATTTTGTTCATTTATTCATTTATTTATTTAATGTCTGTCTCACTGATCAGATTTAAGCATCTGAGAATAAGAACCTTACCTTTTTTTGTTCACTGTTGGATCATCAGCTTCTAGAATAGTTGATTTGATATATATTTGTCAAATGAATGAATGAAAAAATCCTTTCTCTTAGGGACATCTGAAGGGCACCAGGAAACTAGTAGAGATGTAAATTAGTTTTGTTCTTTTTTTTTTTTTGGCCACTGACCAAACACCTTTCAAGATCATGATATTATAAGGGAAAAGGAAAGTTGGATTAAAAGTGACTATGCACTACCTCCACTGCCCATCTAAGCTTCAATACACTATAATTTGTTTTCTTAAAGTTCCCTTCTAATCCTAGTCAATGATTTTTCATGCTTAAAGTTACAAGTGGCCAGGATACATCTGTGTGGAGCTATGAATGGTTACAGAGAGTGGCCAGGGAAAAGAGGGTTAAACTGGTCAACTATTAACTTAAAAATGAGTATGAATGGTTTCATTTAGACTATCCTTTCCTTCTCTGCAATAACTGGGAGTACAAATCAACCAACCCTAACTTTAGTGTTAGAAATTGGAGCTCTAATCTTGGCTCTGCTACTCATGGATGACCTTGAGGAGGCTGCTTTACCTCTCTAGATTTGGGTTTATATTCATTCCTTAGCTATAAGTTGAGCACTTACTAGGTAATGGTTGCCAATCTAGGTAATGGGGATACATCTGTGTGGAGTCAACAAAACAACCTGGAGTTTTTACCCTCATTAAGTTTCCCTGGCCAGAGTTGGGGGTGGGTAGGTGGGTGGAATAGACAGTAAAAATGGAAACTAAGGTAAGAAAATTACGATAGTGATAAGTGCAATAGAATAAAAATAGCTAGACAGACACACAAAGGTAAAGGAATATGTGAACTGAGCAGGATGGGGAATTCCTCTTCTTGGAAGCAACATAAAAACTCAGGAGACTTGAGTGACAAAAAGTTAGCTGTAAGGATTGAAAGAAGATATTTCCAGACAAGTTCAAAGCTTTGAAAGAAGAATGAGTTTCATTGATTTAAGGATCAAAATAAAGTCCAGTGTGGCTGGCTGGTGCTTAGTGAACAGAAGAGAAAGCAGGAGATAAAGCTGACTGGGTCAGATCACATAAGGCCTGCAGACAAGGTATCTGAATTGTTTTCTAGTGCAATGGGAAGTTAATCCATCTTTTCTTGCTAATTGATTACTTCTTTTATCCTATATCTCTTAACTTTAGAGTATCTCAGGGTCTGTGGATCCCTCTCTTCTTATTTCTACCCAAGATCATACCCCAGGTGATCTCATCCAGTCCCCTGACTTTAAATACCTTCTATATGCTGATAATCCCCAAATTTATACCCATAAGCAACTTCTGCATTCTAGACCTGTGTATATAACTGCATACTCAATGCTTTTACTTCATGTCTAAAAGGAAACTCAAACTTTACATGCAAAACTGAACCTCCTTCTGTCCCTACAAATCTACCTCACTGACAGTCTCTCCTGTCTTTGGGAAGGATGAGTCCATCTATTTAGTTTTTTTAAGCCAAAATACCTGGAGTCATTCCTGATGCCTCAGTTCCCAGACATCCACTCTGTCTGCAAACTCTGTGGGTTCTGTCTTCAAATTATGTCTGGGGTCTATTTACCCATCACTTGCCACAAAGCTATTCCTTAGTTCAAACCCCATCATCTCTTGTTTGGATTATTGCACTAACCCCTCACCTTACCTTCTTGCTTTAACTTCCTTCACTCTATTATCAGCATAGCAACCAGAGTGTTCCTTTATAAATGTAAGTCAGATCATGCCATGCTTTTAATCTATCTTTTAGTCAATACAGTCCAAAATCTTCTCATCTCACTCAGAGCAAAGGCCAAGCCCTCACAATGTCTTACCTGGCATTTCCTTGCTGTTTCTTGAACGTGCCAGGCATGCTTCTGCTTCCAGGCCCTTGCCCTGGCTGTTCCCTCAGTCTAAAGAGCTTTCCGCAGACACTCACATGGCTCATTCCCTTACTTGCTCAATTCATTGCTCAAATACAACCTTCTCCTTGAGACTGTTCCTGACTGCCCATATAAAAATTGCACCCCCAGCGTTAGCCACTTTGTTTGTTTATTGTCAGCATCCCTAAGTAGGACATATGCTCCCCAAGGTCAGGCATTTTTGTTTGGTTTCTTCACTGCTGTATTTCTAACAGCTAGAACAGCGCCTAGCACATCAGGGGGCGCCATAAATGCTGAATGTTGACAAATGAGAAGGTTTTAAACAGGGGAATGATGTGATATATTTTATGAAGATTGATTGGCTATGTATGATGTATGTACTGTAAGGGAGAATGGGAGGAAGCAGGGACATCCCTTAGTGGCTGTTGTGGTAGTTAAGGAGTGAGATGATAGTAGCATATTCTAAGATGTTATGGAGAAGCTGCTGAGAAATAGGTAGGTTTGGAATATACAGTTGGCCCTCAGTATCCATGGGTTCTGCATCCATGGATTCAACCAATCACACATTGAAAACATTCAGAAAAAAATTGTGTCTCTACTGATAGACTTATTTGTTTTGGTCATTATTCTGTAAACATAGTATAACAACTATTTACATGACACCTATATTGTATTAAGTATTAGAAGTAGTCTAGAGGTAATTCAAAGTATCTGGGAGGATGTGCTTTAAATTCCCTCTATAGTAGAAGGTTTATGAAAAATTCCCATTTTGCCGGGGTTTATCTCTGATTTCTGAACACACTAGTACCAACTTCCCACGGGACACCTGGTATATAAAACCTTAATATTGGCCCTCTAACTCATTTTCTAACTTTTTAGTTGTGCATACCCTCTACATCTGTGTTTTATGGTCAGATGTTCATAACGGCACGGCCAACTAAGAAGAATTGCTTCAAAATAGTTGTCACATGGGTGGTTGGTAACAGCCGGTGATAGTGGTGGTGGTGGTAGTGGTGGTGGTGATGGTTGCTGCAGAGTGGTAGTGGCAGCAATTAACAACTAATTGATACTTTTTTCTGTAATAGCGATGTTTAAACAAAGCGTTACTCATTGAGCTTGTGGTGAGAATTAAATGGGGAGGTAACGTTTGGTGGGAATATGTCTAACTGGTTAAAACAAAGAATTACCCAAAGTCATATAGCTATTAAGTGGCAGTTCAGGCAAATTGTATGCACAAGATCCAGACCTAGGGCTGTAATTGCTGCTCTGCCTGGGCCTCAGGGAATGTAGTTAAATCAACCTCCTTTTTTTCTAGAAAAGACAACTGAGCCCAAGGAAAAGGCAGACTATTCATTTATTCATTAACTCATCCAAATGCTGCAGGCACTATTTTACTAGGAGCTAGATGCCAGAAAAAACATCAGTAAGGAAAATGTAGTCTTTGTCCTCAACAAGTCCATAGACTGTTTGAGTTCACTTTACTGGTTAATGGGAAAACCAGAACAATTCCAATTCCCCAGTCTTTCACTTCATGAGGCAAGAGTATCAGTGAGGGATCTCCAGAGAAACTGAAGCAATAGGGGGCATAAGTATGTATGTACACATATATATGTATGTGTGTTAACATATGTTGCATGTATATATAAGTGATACATACATAAAGAGATTTATTTTGAGGAATTGGCTCATGCAATTGTTGGGGCTGGTGGGTCCTAAATTTTTTTTTAATTATACTTTAAGTTCTAGGGTACATGTGCAAAATGTGCAGGTTTGTTACATATGCATACTTGTGCCATGTTGGTGTGCTGCACCCATCAATTCATCAGCACCCATCAACTCGTCGTTTACATCAGGTATAACTCCCAATGCCATCCCTCCACACTCTCCCCTCCCCATAATAGGCCCCAGTGTGTGATGTTCCCCTTCCTGTGTCCAAGTGATCTCATTGTTCAATTCCCACCTATGAGTGAGAACATGTGGTGTTTGGCTTTCTGTTCTTGCGATAGTTTGCTGAGAATGATGGTTTCCAGCTGCATCCATGTCCCTACAAAGGACACAAACTCATCCTTTTTTATGGCTGCATAGTATTCTATGGTGTATCTGTGCCACATTTTCTTAATCCAGTCTGTCACTGATGGACATTTGGGTTGATTCCAAGTCTTTGCTATTGTAAATGGTGCCTCAATAAAAATACATGTGCATAGCACAAAACTGGGCAGCCATTTGGGCAGACACCAAACTAGCTGCAGGAGTTTTTTGGTTTTGTTTTGTTTTGTTTCCATAACCCAATGGTGCCTGGAACACCAGAGATTCAGCACCGTTCATTCGCCGGGAAAGGGATACTGAAGCCAGGGAGCCAAGTGGTCTGGCTTAGCAGGCCCCACCGCCACAGAGCCCAGCAAACTAAGATCCACTGGCTTGAAATTCTCACTGCCAGCAGAGAAGCAGTCTGAGATCCATCTGGGACACTTGAGCTTGGTTGGGGGAGGGGCATCCACCATTGCTGAGGCTTGAGTTTACACTCACGGTGTAAACAAAGGAGCCAGGAAGTTCGAACTGGGCAGAGCCCACTGCAGCTCAGCAAGGCTGCTGTGGCCAGACTGCCAGATTTCTATACTCTGGGCAGAGCATCTCTGAAAAAAAGGCAGCAGCCCCAGTCAGGGACTTATAGATAAAACCCCCATATACCTGGGACAGAGCACCTGGGTGAAAGGGTGGCTGTGGGTGCAGCATCAGCAGACTTAAGTGTTCCTGCCTGATGACTCTGAAGAGAGCAGCAGACCTCCCAGCACAGCATTCGAGCTCAGCTAAGGGTTGCTGACCCCCATGTATCCTGACTGGGAGACACCTCCCAGTAGAGGCTGACAGACACCTCATACAGAAGAGCTCTGGCTGGCATCTGGCTGGTGCCCCTCTGGGACGAAGCTTCCAGAGGAAAGAACAAGCAGCAGTCTTTGCTGTTCTGCAGCCTCTGCTGGTGATACCCAGGCAAACAGGGTCAGGAGTGGACCTCCAGCAAACTCCAGCATACCTGAGGCAGAGGGTCCTGACTATTAGAAGGAAAACTAACAAACAGAAAGCATAGCACATCCACAAAGAAACCCCATCCAAAGGTCACCAACATCAAAGACCAAAGGTAGATAAATCCACAAAGATGGAGAGAAACCAGCACAAAAAGGCTGAAAATTCCAAAACCCAGGACTCTTCTTCTCCTCCAAAGGATCACAGCTCCTCGCCAATAAGGGAACAAACTGGATGGATAATGAGTTTCACGAATTCACAGAAGTAGGCTTCAGAAGGTGGGTAATAAAAAACTCCTCGGAGCTAAAGGAGCATATTCTAACCTAATGAAAGGAGGTTAAGAAACTTGAAAAAGGTTAGACGAATTGCTAACTAGAATAACCAGTTTAGAGAAGAACATAAATGACCTGATGGAGCTGAAAAACATAGCACAAGAACTTCATGAAGAATACACAAGTATCAATAGCCAAATTGATCAAGCAGAAGAAAGGATATCAGTGATTGAAGATAATGAAATAAAGCAAGAAGACAAGATTAGAGAAAAAAGAATGAAAAGGAGCAAACAAAGCCTCCAAGAAATATGGGAATATGTGAAAAGACCAAACCTATGTTTGATTGGTGTACCTGAGAGTGACAGGGAGAATGGAACCAAGTTGGAAAACCTTCTTCAGGATATTATCCAAGAGAACCTCCCCAACCTATCAAGACAGGCCAATATTCAAATTCAGGAAATATAGAGTGCTATGCCCAGACCGTTTGTTCCCCAAAGAAGACCACCAGAGTCCAGAGTCAAAGCCAAGCGGCAAGGATCTTTACTGCAAGTTCAAACTTGGTCCCTCCATTGCACAGCATACAAGAGGGCCCCAAACAATGCGAGTGCTTGCTTTTTATAGCCTGATGTAAACAGGATATGTAAAGTTACAGGGGAACAAGGTAATTCTCTCAGTTACCGCACATTTAGCATTTTTTATTGGTTCCCGCTGTGTCCTTATCGGGGATTTCCTAGGTGGTGTTTTTCTGAAGTTGGAAAGAAATATGGAGGAATGTGTTTGTGCTGGGCTCAGGAAGTTGGGAGATATATGGGGGTGTGTCTCATTCCTTTCAAGAGAACACCACAAAGATACTCCTGGAGAAGAGCAAACCCAAGACACAAAATTGTCAAGATTCACCAAGGTTTAAATGAAGGAAAAAATGTTAAGGTCAGCCAGAGAGAAAGGTTAGGTTATATACAAAGGGAAGCCCATCAGGCTAACAGCAGATCTCTCCGCAGGAACCCTACAAGCCAGAAGAGAGTGGGGACCAATGTTTGACATTCTTTTTTCTTTTCTTTTTTTTTCTGAGACGGAGTCTCACTCTGTCGCCCAGGCTGGAGTGCAGTGGCGTGATCTCGGCTCACTGCAAGCTCTGCCTCCCGGGTTCACGCCATTCTCCTGCCTCAGCCTCCTGAGTAGCTGGGACTACAGGCGCCGGCCACCATGCCTGGCTAATATTTTTGTACTTTTAGTAGACACAGGATTTCACCATGTTAGCCAGGATTATCTATATTGCCTGACCTTGTGATCTGTCTGCATCAGCCTCCCAAAGTGCTGGGATTATAGGTGTGAGCCACCGCACCTGGCTCAACATTCTTAAAGAAAAGAATTTTCAACCCAGAATTTCATATCCAGTCAAACTAAGCTACATAAGCAAAGGAGAAATAAAAGCCTTTACAGACAAGCAAATACTGAGATATTTTGTCACCACCAGGCTTGCCTTAGAAGAGCTCCTGCAGGAAGCACTAAACATGGACAGGAATAACCAATACCAGCCAACTGCAAAAACATACCAAAGTGTAAGGAGCATCAACACTATGAAGAAACTGCATCAACTAATGGGCAAAACAACCAGCTAGCATCATAATGACAGAATCAAATTCACAAATAACAATATTAACCTTAACATGTACACATATGTAACAAACCTGCACATTGTACACATGTACCCTAGAACTTAAAGTATAATAGAAAATTAAAAAATAATAATAATAAAAACAATATTAACCTTAAATGTAAATGGGATAAAGCCCCAATTAAAAGACACAGACTGGCAAACTGGATAAAGAGTCAAGAACCATCAGTGTGCTGTATTCAGGAGACCCATCTCACGTGCAAAGACACACATAGACTCAAAATAAAGGGATGGAGGAATAATTACGAAGGAAATGAAAAGCAAAAAAAGAGCAGGGGTTGCAATCCTAATCACTGATAAAACAGACTTTAAACCAACAAAGATTAAAAAATGACAAAGAAGGGCATTACATAATGGTAAAGGGATCAATGCAACAAAAAGAGCTAACTATCCTACATATATATACACCCAGTACAGGAGCACCCAGATTCATAAAGCAAGTTCTTAGAGACCTACAAAGAGACTTAGACTCCCACAAAATAATAGCGAGATACTTTAACACCCTACTATCGATATTAGACAGATAAACAAGACAGAAAATTAACAAGTGTATTTAGGACTTGAACTCAGCTCTGAACCAAGCAGACTTAATAGACATCTACAGAACTCTCCACCCCAAATCAACAACAGAATATACATTCTTCTCAGCACCTCATCGCACTTATTTGAAAATTGACCACATAATTGCAAGTAAAACACTCCTCAGCAAATGCAAAGGAATGGAAATTTAACAAATGGTTTCTCAGACCACAGTGCAATAAAATTAGAAATCAGGATTAAGAAACTCACTCAAAACAGCACAACTACATGGAAACTGAAAAACCTGCTCCTGAATGACTACTGGGTAAATAATGAAATGAAGGCAGAAATATAGATGTTCTTTGAAACCAATGAGAAAGAAGACACAATGTACCAGAATCTCTGGGACACATTTAAAGCAGTGTGTAGAAGGAAATTGATATCACTAAATGCCCACAAAAAAAAGCAGAAAAGATCCAAACTCAACACCCTAACATTACAATTAAAATAACTAGAGAAGGAAGAGCAAACAAATTCAAAAGCTAGCAGATGACAAGAAATAACTAAGATCAGAGCGGAACTGAAGGTGACAGAGACACAAAAAACTCCTTCAAAAAAATCAATGAATCCAGGAGCTGGTTTTTTGAAAAGATCAACAAAATAGATAGACCACTAGCCAGACTAATAAAGAAGAAAAAAGAGAAGAATCAAAGAGAAGCAACAAAAAATGATAAGGGGGATATCACCACTGATCCCAAAGAAATAAAAAATACCATCACAGAATACTATAAACACCTCTATGCAAATAAACTAGGAAATCTAGAAGAAATGGATAAATTCCTGGAAATATACACCCTCCCAAGTCTAAACCAGAAAGAAGTCAAATCCCTGAATAGACCAATAACAAGTTCTGAAATTGACGCAGTAATTAATAGCCTACCAATCAAAAAAGCCCAGGACCAGATGGATTCACAGCCGAATTCTACCAGAGGTACAAAGAGGAGCTGGTACCATTCCTTCTGAAACTATTGCAAACAATAGAAAAAGAGGGAATCCTCCCTAACTCATTTTATGAGGCCAGTGTCATCCTGATACCAAAACCTGGCAGAAACACAACAAAAAAGGAAAATTTCAGGCCAATATCCCTGGTGAACATCAGTGCAAAAATCCTCAATAAAATACTGGCAAACCAAATCCAGCAGCACATCAAAAAGCTTACCCACCATGATCAAGTTGGCTTCATCCCTGGGATGCAAGGCTGGTTCAACATATGCAAATCAATAAATGTAATGCATCACATAAACAGAACCCATGACAAAAACCACATAATTATCTCAATAGGTGCAGAAAAGGCCTTCAACAAAATTCAACACCCCTACATGCTAAAAACTCTCAATAGACTAGGTATCAATGAAATGTATCTCAAAATAATAAGAGCTGTTTATGACAAACCCACAGCCAATATCATACTGAATGGGCAAAAACTGGAAGCATTCCCTTTGAAAACTGGCACAAGACAAGAATGCCCTTTCTCACCACTCCTATTCCACATAGTATTGGAAGTTCTGGCTAGGGCATTCAGGCAAGAGAAAGAAATAAAAGGGTATTCAAACAGGAAGAAAGCAAGTCAAATTGTCTGTTTGCAGATGACATGATTGTACATATAGAAAATGTCATTGTCTCAGCCCAAAATTCACTTAATCTGGTAAGCAACTTCAGCAAAGTCTCAAGATACAAAATCAATGTGCAAAAATCACAAGCATTCCTATACATCAATAATAGACAAACAGAGAGCCAAATCATGAGTGAATACCCATTCACAATTGCTTCTAAGAAAATAAAATAGCTAGGAATACAACTTACAAGGGATGTGAAGGACCTCTTCAAGGAGAACTACAAACCACTGCTCAAGGAAATAAGAGAGGACACAAACAAATGGAAAAACATTCCATGCTCATGGACAGGAAGAATCAATATCATGAAAATGGCCATACTGCCCAAAGTAATTTGTAGACTCAATGCTATCTCCATCAAGCTACCATTGACTTTCTTCACAGAACCAGAAAACACTATTTTAAACTTCATATGGAACCAGGAAAGAGCCTGTATAGCCAAGACAAAAAAAAAACTAAGCAAAAAGAACAAAGCTGGAGGCATCACGCTACCTGACTTCAAACTATACTACAAGGCTACAGTAACCAAAACAACATGGTACTGGTACCAAAACAGATATATAGACCAATGGAACAGAAATAAGAGGCCTCAGAAATAACACCACACATCTACAACCATCTGATCTTTGAGAAACCTGACAAAAACAAGCAATGGGGAAAGGATTCCCTATTTGATAAATGGTGTTGGGAAAACTGGCTAGCCATATGCAGAACACTGAAACTGGATGCTTTCCTTACACCTTATACAAAAATCAACTAAAGATAGATTAAAGACTTAAACATAAGACTTAAAACCATAAAAATCCTAGAAGAAAACCTGGGCAATACCATTCAGGACATAGGCATGGGCAAAGACTTCATGACTAAAACACCAAAAGCAATGGCAATGAAAGCCAATATTGACAAATGGAATCTAATTAAACTAAAGAGCTTCTGCACAGCAAAAGAAACTATCACCAGAGTGAACAGGCAACCTACAGAATGGGGGAAAAGTTTCCAATCTACCCAGCTGACAAAGGGCTAATATCCAGAATCTACAAGGAACTTAAACAAATTTACAAGAAAAAAAAAAAACCCCATCAAAAAGTGGGCAAATGATATGAACAGACAATTCTCAAAAGAAGACATTTATGTGGCCAACAAACATATGAAAAAAAGCTCATCATCACTGGTCATTAGAGAAATGCAAATCAAAACCACAATGAGATACCATCTCATGCCAGTTAGAATGACAATCATTAAAAAGTCAGGAAACAAAGGATGCTAGAGAGGATGTGGAGAAATAGGAATGCTTTTATACTATTGGTGGGAGTGTAAATTAGTTCAACCACTGTGGAAGTCAGTGTGGTGATTCCTAAAGGATCTAGAAGTAGAAACACTATTTGACTCAGCAATCCCATTACTGGGTATATACCCAAAGGATTATAAATCATTCTACTATTAAGACACATGCACAAGTATGTTTATTGTGGCACTATTCACAATAGCAAAGACTTGGAACCAACCCAAATGTCCATCAATGATAGACTGGATAAAGAAAATGTGGCACATTTGCACCATGGAATACTATGCAGCCACAAAAAAAAAAAAAAAAAAAGGATGAGTTCACGTCCTTTGCAGAGACACGGATGAAGCTGGAAACCATCATTCTCAGTAAACTATCACAAGAACAGAAAACCAAACACTGCATGTTCTCACTCATAAATGGGAGTTGAACAAGAAGAACACATGAACACAGGGAGGGAACACCACACACTGGGACCTTTCAGGGGGCAGAGGGTTAGGGTAGGGATAGCATTAGGAGAAATACCTAATGTAGGTGACAGATTGATGAGTGCCGCAAACCACCATAGCACGTGTATACCTATGTAACAAAACTGCACACTCTGCACATGTACCCCAGAACTTAAAGTATAATTAAAAAAAGAAAAGAAAAGAAAGAAAGAAAAAAGAAAATAAGAAGGAGGAGGAAGATGATAAGAAAGAGTTCTGGTGCTGTCAGTCTGATAAATACCAGGCCAGATGATCTCTACATTTCCTTCTAACATTATTATAATGGTATCACCGATGTAACAAGAACAAAAGCGGTCTGGCCGGGTGCAGGGCTCCGCCTGAAATCAACACTGGGAGAGCTGAAACAGTGGATTACAAGGGTCAGGGTTCAAGACCAGCCTGACCAACATAGTGAAACCATCTCACAAAATACAAAATTAGCCAGGCATGGTCGCAGGTGCCTGTACTCCGGTACTTGGGAGGCTGCGCGACAGGGAGGTGCTTGAACTGAAGCAGAGGTTGCGGTGAGCCAGATGGCGCAGCCTGGGTGAACAGAACAAGACCATCGAAAAAAAGAAGGAGGAAGGAGAAGAAGGAGGAGGAAAAGGAAGAAGGAAGGAAGGAAGGGAGGGAGGGAGGGAGGGAGGAGGGAGGGAGGAGGGTGCCGACCGACCGGCAGAAACCCGGCCGTGCTGAAACGACCGACAAACCGCTGCCGTGCAAACCATTACTGCCACCACCGCCACCACCGAACGACGGGCAAACCGTGCGTGCGAACCAGGCAGACAGGCAGGAATCAGACGGAAAATCCGAAAAATCTGATTGGCAACCTAAGAGGAAAAATGTGCTCTGATACTCTAGCAAGGACTGGACTAGTATAATAATGAGATAATCTACAATGAGGAGATGAGCCCTCACCCACCCATGCCACCTCACTTGCTGCTTACTATTCTCCTACACTGAACCTGATTTTGGTTTAGATCAGAGTTTTTACG
This sequence comes from Papio anubis, assembly GCF_008728515.1. Taxonomy (NCBI): domain Eukaryota; kingdom Metazoa; phylum Chordata; class Mammalia; order Primates; family Cercopithecidae; genus Papio; species Papio anubis. Next base: position 144,757,164 of record NC_044980.1, on the reverse strand, counting down.
TGCAATTCAAGACCCACTTGTAAAATTGTCCTAGTACTATTTCAAACCTATTTAATATATTTCTCTACATTAATTACTTTTTCATATAAATGAATTTGGAGTTTATTATTTCCCTTCCTAATACACTCCAAAATATATACACAATTATTAAAATGATATTCAACCAGAGACTAACCAAAATCACATTCATCAACTGACTGGGCTAGACAACTCTTCCAAATCTAAGTATCAATGGTCAAATAGTCTTCAACATATATGAACTTGCTCAAAATTACATTCATTCCAAAAGCCTCAGTCCACTTTCCCCACTTATTTCGTGGTTTGCTCATGAAGCCTAAATAATAATTTTTTTAACACAAAATATAAGAAAACACTTCTTTTAGCTTAGCTTCTTGGGTTCTTTAGTTCCTGTGCCTGTTTCTTTTGCTCTTGGTCATGTAATTACAAAGAATGATATTTCATTACTTGATGCTGTAAATAAGATGCCTGTGAAGATTCCTGTTTTGGAATAATGTCAACTCTATATTGCCAACAGCTAGCAACATGGCAGTCTGGTAATAAGAAAAGGAAAAATTTCCCAGCTTAGCATTTCCAGAATGAAATTAATTATGAGAATTCAACTTCTTCTAAGTCTCTGGGTATTCAAGTCTTTCTCTCTGAAAGTTAGTTATAAATGATTTTGCACTTTCTATGCTGGGTAATGTGGGAAAATTTCATAACCTGAAGAGGAATTGAAACATTGAAATATGATTTAACTGCTTTACTCCAGCTTCCAGGGACGCTTTCAGTGCTACCTGGGCTGGCTCCTTCTGCTCCAAGAATCATTGATATTCTCTGTGCCCATCATTTCCTAGCCTTGACCACTGTTTGAGCTCAGCTTTGTTATTTTTGTTATTTTTATATGCCTGTACCACTGAGATACTGTTAAAATTGCCTATGCAGACATCCTGTCAGCCAAATAGGCCTGAAATCTTGCCTAGCTACGATTACTTCCCTCTTGCTTCCCACTCATAAGCATTGTCTTTCCACATTCCAGCTAATAAGACATTCATTTTGGATTCATTAATTCAACAGACATTTATTAGCTTCCATTTTGTGCCATACATTATAGGAGATTTTGTGGAGGATATATCAGTGAATAAAACACTCTGACTTCAATAAGCAAAAATGTATAGAACCAATAGTGAAGATAGATAACAGGTCAATTCCTCCCTACCTCCAATCACTGTAACGGTAACATCATGAAGACAGAAATCATATTTTATAAATTATATTCTCTGCACCTAGAAATGTGCCTGGCCCTTAATAGCAGTTAATAAAATATATTTTATATGACTAGAAAGATTATGCAAAAACTCAGTGACAAGAAAAGTTATTTTGGCTAGAGATATCAGAGAAGGGTTCTTGGAAGAAGTGGCAATTGAAGCAGACCTTAAAGAAGAGATCAAAACTGAAATTTGTAAAATGTTGCTTTGCTTATAAAAGTAATATAAACATATGAAAATACTAGACACATAAATGTCTTTTTAATGTTCAAATTATTCATACATATAACAACCAAGAAGTCTAAATGGATATGGCAGAAAAAGAGCTTACAGATTCTCTCCCTTAATACCTAATAATTACCTCCAAATTACAAAAAACTTAATATAATTTTTTTAATTAATAAAAATGGAAAAAGTACCAGTAGCATCCTGGCATGTACAGAGGTAAGAAGGGGGAAAAAATACTAAGCCCTTTTCCTTGGTGCCTAATCCACCTCAGCACCAAGAGATTTAATGGTAAATTATTATAATAATATCCCTATAATTCTCATGAATATCCACAAATTTGAAAAGCAGTAAACTGTGGAAGGGTTTTTTAAATTTTCTCCTTCTGACATAATACTGTTGAGAGGATTGATGTAAACGATTGATGGAAAGCGAAAGTGAAAACTGAGTGGACTTCCTTTTCCAGAAGGAAAGACTCAAATTTCTATGAGGAAATGGGAAACAATTCCAGCTTCAAGAGTATCTTCTAACATCCCCATACCACCATGATATTAAGAAACACTACCACAAATAGGATTAACAAAATTGTAGAAAAGAGCTCAAGATCCAGTTTTATTTTCTGGAAGTCAGTAGTAGTCATATTATCACATTTTGTATATCAGGTAAGTATTTGTATTATCCAGTCTTATGGCGTTATTATTTTGTAATTTTATCTTTAAATCCCCTATTTTTATTGATTGGCAACATAAAATCTAAGTATGAACAACTTCCTTAGTCCCAGCGTTCACTCTTCTGTCACACCTAAGCCCAATCAATTTAAAAACATTAGACCCATCATTACTCAGATAAAACAGATTATTAAGAGTAACAGAAAATTCACTCATATTACATCAACCAACCAAAAGACTAAGACATTTTACACTAAGTGTAAGCAGTTTTTTAAAGAGAGAGAGAGAAAGTCAGGCAAGTGTCCAAAAATGCTACAGTGAAACATTAAAAGAATGAAAGGTGGCATGCAAAAGGTATTCTGAAGAACCTCAACTGGAAGAAAATATACGCTATGAAACAAAGGACAATTCTCCACAACAGCTTCACGTTACTTAAAATCCAATACAATTTAATAAAACAAGAATTCAGATGCCAAATTATGAAAGAACAGAATGAAATTAAATGGCTGATCGCATAGCTAAGGAAACAAATTAAGAGCCAAGATATCATAATTATAAAACTGATAAATTACAAACAAACTGGACAGACACAGCTGTAAAATGAAAGACTGACATAAAACAAAGATTTAATAGCATCACAATGAAAGACTAAAGAACAAAATCAAAACAATTACAGATAATCAATATGGAAGACAAAGATGATCTAAATTATACATAACTGATATCACTGAAAAGATATTCAACTATAAAAACAGGTAAAAAATAGAAATTATCCCAGAAATGAAGCAAGAACCAAATCTGCATACTGAAGAAGCACACCATAGTAAAATAAAACTTGAGGTATAGGTATCAACACCCGAGTGTTACTGTATATGTGTATATACATATATAGAGAATGTGTAATATGTATTGTATAATACATATATTTTCTCTTTTTTTATATGTAAGGCAAAAATAAAGCTGGCCTAATAATTCTCCTCAGCAATTTCCATTATCAAAAGATAATAAAGGGATATATGTACAAAGTTCTAAGAGAAACAAAATATGACAAAATAACATTATATCCTACCAAACTGTCTTTCAAGTACAAAGGTAAATTTTTTTAACATGAAGGAGCTCAGGAAGTACAAATCTTGCAAGTCCTTCTTGGGGAAAAAAAAAAAAAAACTAATATAAAATTAAATCCAGTCAATGAACACATGAATGTAAAGTCTGAGCCTATTAGGACCAATATACCATCCAAAGTCAAAAGATATTACAGCAAGGTTCACAACATTCTGAGGCAATTGAATTTAATACACACTTGTTGACTGACTGAATAACTTCATTCAGGTTAAAAGCAAATAAACAATAATAGCAGAAAACTTACCAAGTCTTGGGAGAGAGATAGACATCGAGATCCAGGAAGCTCAAAGAACTCCAAACAGATTCAACCCAAAATGATTCTCTCTGAGGCACATTAGAGTGAAATTGTCAAAAGTCAAAAATGAAGAACTGTAAAAATAGCAATAGAAAAGCATTAAGTCACATACAAGAAAATCTCCTAACAGCAGATTTCTCAGCAGAAACTTAAAAGGCCAGTAAAGAATGGGTGATATATTCAAACTACTGAGAGAAAAAAAAATGGCCAGGCACGGGGGCTCATGCCCGTAATCCCAGCACTTTGGGAAGCCAAGGTGGGCAGATCACCTGTCAGAAGCTCGAGACCAGCCTGAACAATACGGTGAAACCCCATCTCTACTAAAAGTACAAAAATTAGCTGGGCATGGTGGCAGATGCCTGTATTCACAGCTACCTGGGAGGCTGAGGTGGGAGATTGTTTGAACTCAGGAGGTGGAGGTTGCAGTGAGCTGAGATCTCACCACTACACTCCAGCCTGGGCAATAGAGTGAGACTCTGTCAAAAAAAAAAAAAAAAAAGCTGGTAAGGATGCAGATTAAAAAGAACTCTTCTACTCTGATGGTAGAAGAGTTCTGCCACAGTGCAGAACAGTATAGAGGTTCCTCAAAAAACTACCAATAGAACTGTAAGATCCAGCAATCCAACTACTGGGAATCTATCCAAAAGAAAGGAAATGATATCAAAGAGACATCCATACCCCCATGTTTATTGCTGCACTATTCACAATAGCCAAGATATGGAATCAACCTAAGTGTCCAATAACAGATGAATGGGTAAAGAAACATGATATGTATAGTGGAATACTATTCCACCATGAAAAAAATGAAATCCTGTCATTCACAGAAACATGGATCAGACTGGATGACATCAAATGAAATAAGCAAAGAACAGAAAGTTAAACACCACATGTTCAAACTCATATGTAGAAGCTGAAAAATGTTGATATTATAGAAGTTAAAAGTATAACAGAGGATACTAGAGGCTAGGAAGGGTAAGGAGAAGGGAGAGATAAGGGAAGATGTGGTAAAGTATGCACAATTACAGCTAGATAACAGGAGTAAGATCTAGTGTTCTTTACCACTGTAGGCTGACACAGTTAACAATATATATAATTTCACATAGCTAGAAGGAGGATATTAAATATTCTCATCACAAATAAATAATACTTTTTTGCAATAATAAATATGCTAATTACATCATTATGTACCCCATGAATTTGTACAATTATTATGTCAATTTTTTTAAAATTTAAAAAGTTATGTACTATTTGATTTGTTCCTAGGGGCTGCCAAAATATCATTGACCTGTCCCTTAGGAATACATGGCTCCATTCTGCTATCAAAATTTTATTTCTCAAAAAATATAATTAGGCATATAGAACTGATCCCCAAGTAAGTCCTATTCTTTTTTACTCCCATTATATTGCTCACCTGATTTTGCTTCTGCACAAAGAGCTGTTATCTCTATTTCCAGGCCCTCCCTATATATTACCATAATGGACAATCTAGTAATATATTTCAAAAACTTTAAGTATCTTCATGCCTTTGACACAATAAATTATCTTCCGGAAATTTGTATTAAAAAGTAGAGGCATGGTGGCTGGCAAGATGGCCCAATAGGAACAGCTCAGGTCTGCAGCACCCAGCAAGATCAACACAGAAGGTTGGCGATTTCTGCATTTCTAACTGAAGTACCTGGCTCATCTCATGGGACTGGTTAGACAGTGGGTGCGCCCCTGGAGGGCAAGCCAAAGCAGGGTGGGGTGTCACCTCACCTGGGAGGTGCAAGGGGTCAGGGAATTCCCTCCCCTAGCCAAGGGAAGCCATGAGGGACTGTGCTGTGAGGAATGGTGCACTCTGGCCCAAATACTATGCTTTTCCCATAGTCTTTGCAACCCACAGACCAGGGGATTCCCTCGGGTGCCTATACTACCAGGGCCCTGGGTTTCAAGCACAAAACTGGGCAGCCATTTGGGCAGACACAGAGCTAACTGCAGGAGTCAGTGCTGCGTGGAATGCCAGCAAGACAAAACTGTTCACTCTTCTGAAAAAAGGGCTGAAGCCAAGGAGCCAAGTGATCTCACTTAGCAGATTACAACCCCATGGAGCCTAGCAAGCTAAGATCCACTAGCTGAAAAATCTTGCTGCAAGCATAGCATTCTGAAGTTGACCTGGCACACTTAAGCTTGGTGGGGGGAGAGGGCATCCACCATTACTGAGGCTTGAGTAGGTGGTTTTCCCCTCACAGTGTAAACAAAGCCACCAGGAAGTTCCAGCTTGGTGGAGCCCACCGCAACTCAGCAAAGCTGCTGTAGCCAGACTGCCTCTCTAGATTCCTCCTCTATGGGCAGGGCATCTCTGAAAGAAAGGCAGCAGCCCCAATCAGGGGCTTATAGATAAAACTCCCACCTTCTAGGGACAGAAAACCTAGGGGAAGGGGTGGCTGTGGGTGCAGCTTCAGCAGACTTAAACATTCCTGCCTGCTGGCTCTGAAAAGAGCAGCAGATCTTCGAGCACAGTGCTCAAGCTCTGCTAAGGGACAGACTGCCTCCTAGAGTGGGTCCCTGATGTCCCTGACCTCTTTGCCTCCTGATTGGGAGATATATCCCAGCAGGGGTGGACAGACATCTCATACAGGAGAGCTCTGGCTGGCATCTGGCAGGTGCCCCTCTAGGACGAAGCTTCCAGAGGAAGGAACAAGCAGCAATCTTTGCTGTTCTGTAGCCTCTGCTGGTGACACCCAGGCAAACAGGGTCTGGAGTGGACCTCTAGCAAACTCCAGTAGACCTACAGAGGAGGGGCCTGACTGTTAGAAAAAAAAACTAACAAACAGGAAGGAAGAGCATCAACATCAACAAAAAGGACATCCACGTAGAAACCCCACGAGAAGGTAACCAACATCAAAAACCAAAGGTACATTAATCCATGAAGATGAGGAAAAAACAGTGTAAAAAGGCTGAAATTTCCAAAATCCAGAACACCTATTCTCCTCCAAAGGATCATAACTCCTCACCAGCAAGGAAACAAAACTGGACAGAGAATGACTTTGATGAATTGACAGAAGTAGGCTTCAGAAGGTGGGTAATAACGAACTCCTCCAAGCTAAAGAAGCACGTTCTAACCCAATACAAGGAAGCTAAAAACTGTGAAAAAAGGGTTAGAAGAGGCCGAGCACAGTGTCATGCTATAATCCCTTTGGGAGGCTGGGCAGGCCAGATCATGAGGTCAGGAGTTGAGACCAGCCACAGGCAACGACTTATCTCTGCTAAAATACAAAAAATTAGCCCAAGTGTGCAGCACACTTAAGTGAGAAATCCTAGCTACTCAGGGCTGAGGCAGGAGGTACCACTTGAACCAGGGGCAAAAGGTTAAGTGAGTCGAGAGATTAGGTCACTACTCCTTACTCCAGCCTTCCAGGCAGCAGGCAGGCTCCATCTCAAAAGGGGAAGGGGAATGGGCAGGGTGGCGAATCAGGAACAGCTCCAGTCTCCAACTCCAGCGCTCCATGACACAGAGGCGGTGTTTCTGCATTTCCAGCTGAGTTACTCGGTTCATCTCACTGGGAGTGCGGATGATCCCGTGCTGGTCAACGCAGCCCGACCAGCTGAAGCAGGGCAGACATGGCGCTCTGGGGCTTACAAAAGGGGAAGGAATCGTGCCTGGCAGGGAACTGAGACACACAACACCTGGAAAATGGGTAACTCCACCAGCCTGCTTTAAGCAAACAGAGCACACCAGGAGATCGCATCCCACACCTGGCTGGAGGGTCCCGCCCACAGGGGCTCTCCTGGCTGCCTAACACAGCAGTCTGTGATCACGGCAGGCACTTAGCGAGGCACCGGGGAGGAAGCCACGCCATTGCCCAGGCTTAGAAGTGATGCGCTCAGCTGCTGGGAAGCAGCTGGGTGGAGCTCACAGCAGCTCAAGGAAAGCTGCCTGTCTCTGGGCTCTGCCTCACGGGGACAGGGCACCGCTACACAACAACAACAAGCAACGCTAACAAGCAGCAGAAACCTCTGCAGGCCTTAAGGCGACTCCTGTAGGCAGGCTTTAGAGGCAGTGGATACAGCACAGGCTGAGGGAACAGAAGGGACAGACTGCCACATAAGTTACGACCCCTGAGTATGAGGCATCACAGGGATGCAGGCACACGCACCCTCCTGGGGTGGAGTGCCCTGAGGAGAGCTTCAAAAGCAATGATGAATACAGGGCTGCTGGCTGTTCAACAATGTCCTATCTTCTAAACTCAACTTTGTGGTACCCAAAACAGGGTCTGGAGTGGACCTCAAGCAATCTCCAAGCAGGGCCCAGCTGAGGGTCCTGACTGTTAGAAGGAAAACTATCAAAGCAGGAGGACACCTACACTAAAACCCCATCAGTGCGATCCATCACATCAAAGACCAGGAGGCAGATAAAACCACAAGATGGGGAAAAAGCAGGGCAGAAAAAGCTGGAAATTCAAAAATAAGAGTCACATCTCGGCAGGAAGCTCTATGCATGTAATGGATAAGCTGGGCCGGAGAATGACTTTGTGAGGATGTTGAGAGAAGAAAGACTGATCCATCGAAATTTTCTCAAGTAAAGGAGGAATTACGTGCCAACATACAAAGAAACTAAAATCTTGAAAAAAAGTGGAAGGTGATGGCTGCAAGTAATTAATGCAGAAGGTCTAAACAGAAATAGAAAGAGATAGAAACCATGACACGAAATGTGACAAATGCACAGCTAGTAACCGACTTGATCAACTGGAAGAGTATGGTGATTGAGATCAAACCGATAAATAGGCGGCGAGAAAGAAACCAAAAAAAAAGAAAAAAGAAATAGAACAAGCCTGCAAGTATGGGATTATGTAAAGACCAAATCTCTGATTGGGGGTGCCTGAAAGTAAGGGGAAAATGGAACCAAGTTGGAAAACACTCTTCAGGATATCATCAGGAGAACTTCCCTAACCCAGTAGGGGCAGGCTGAAATCCAGGAAATACGAAGGCATACAAAGATACTCCTCGAGGAAGAGCAGCTCCAAGACATAATTGCCAGATTCCACCAAAAGAAGTTGAAATAGAGGAAAAATCTTAAGGGCAGCCAGAGAGAAAAGGTCGGGTTGCCCACAAGGGAAGCCCATCAGAGACCTTTCAACCAGATCTCTTAGAAACTCTACAAGCCAAGAAGAGGTGGGGGCCAATGTATTCAAAATTCTTAAAGAAAGAATTTTTAAACCCAGATTTCATCATTAAACTAAGGTTTCATAAGTGAAGGAGAAATAAAATCCCAGCTACAGATAAGCAAATGCTTAGGATTTTGTCACCACTAGGCCTGCCTTACAAGGAGACCCTAGAGGAAGCACTCAGCATGGAAGACAACCCGGAACCAGCCATTGCAAAACATGCCAAAAATAAAAGACCATCAGGCTAAAGGAAGAAACTGTATCCAGCTGCTGAGCAAAATAACCAGTTAAATATCATAATGGCGGGATCAAGTTCACACATAACAATCTTAACCTTAAATGTAAATGGACTAAAATGCTCCAATGAAAAGACACAGACTGGCAAACTGGATAAAGAGAGTCAAGACCCATCAGTCTGCTATTCAGAGCCCATCTCTACGCAGAAGAGACATACACTAGGCTCAAAATAAAAGGGATGGAAGATTTACCAAGCAAATGGAGAACAAAGCAGGGTTGCAATCCTAGTCTCTGGTAAAACAGACTTTAAACCATCAAAGATCAAAACAGACAAAGAAGGCCATTACATAATGGTCAGGGATCCATTCAACAGGAAAGAGCTAACTCTCCCTGTCTATATGCCACACCCAATACAGGGCACCCAGATTCATAAAACGGAGTCCTTTAGAGACTTACAAAGAGACTTAGACTCCCATACAATAATGGGAGACTACAACCTCCACTGTCAGCTAGACAGATCACTTGAGACAGAGAACAACAAGGATATCCAGGGAATTGAACTCATCTCTGCAGCAAGCAGACCTAATGAATATAGAACTCTCCACCCCAAATTCAACAGAATATCGTTGTTTACCAGCACATCGTACTTACTCCAAAATTGACCACATAATTGGAAGTAAAAGCACTCCTCAACAAATGTACAAGAACAGAAATTATAACAAACTGTCTCTCAAGGCCACAGTGCAATCAAACTAGAACTCAGGACTAGAGCGCTCAATCAGAAGCAGCTCAACTACATGGAAGCGAGCAACCTGCTCCTAAAATGACTACTGCGGTACGCATATATATGAGGCTGACAGAAATGAGTGTTCTTTGAAACTAATGAGGTTTCGGGCAACATACCAGAATCTGGGACACATTTAAAAACAGTGTGTAGAGGGAAATTTATAGCACTAAATGCCACAGGAAAGCAGGAAAAGATCTAAAATTGACACTCCTAACACTCATAGATTAAAAAGAACTAAGAAGCAAGAGCAGGCTACATTCAAAGCTAGCAGAAGGCAAAGAAATAACTAAGATCAGAGCAGAACTGAAGGAGATAGGGCCACAAAACCCTCAAAATCAATGAATCCAGGAGTTGGTTTTGAAAAGATCAACAAATTGACAGACCACTAGCAAGACCTAATAAAGAAGAAAGAGAGAAAGAATCAAATCGGCCCATTAAAAATGATAAAGGGATATGCCACCGACCCACAGAATACAAACCTGTCAGAGAATACTATAAACACCTCATAAATAAACTGGAAAACCCTAAGACAAATGGATAATTTCCTGGACACTTACCTCTTCAGACTAAACCAGGGAAGAAGTTGAATCCCTGAATATATAGACTAGCTAGTAGGCTCTGAAATTGGTAATTAATAACTGCAACCCAAAAAGTCCAGGACCAGATGGATTCACAGCTGAATTCTACCAGGGCATAAAGAGGAATTTGGCTGTTCCTTGCGAAACTATTCCAATCAATAGAAAGAGAATCCTCTACTTTCATTTTATGAGGCCAACATCATCCACAAATACCAAAACCTGGCAGAGACATACAACAAAAAAGGGTACTGGGCCAGCCTCCTGATGAACATAGATGCAAAATCCTCCAATAAAATACTGGCAAACCCAGTTCAACATCAAAAGCTTATCCACCATGATCAAGTGGGCTTCATCCCTGGGATGCAGGCTGGTTCAAGCATTACGCCAAATCAATAAACGCAATCCAGCATATAAACAGAACCAGACAAGAACCCATGATTATCTCAGTGGGCTTGACAAAATTCAACAGCACTTCATGCTAAAAACGCTCAATAAATTCGGTATTGATGGAACGTACCTCAAATAATAAGAGCTATTTATGACAAACCCACAGCCAATATCATGCTAAGATGGGCAAAAAACTGGAAAATTCCCAGCTGAAAACTGGCACAGACAGGGATGCCCTCCTGTTCAGCCTGGTGGGGGACGGCTGAGGCAGTGGGCAGAGAAGGTGCTGGATCAGGAAGAAGATCAAATTGTTCCTGTTTGCAGACGTTGCCATTTGAAAACTTGGTGTCTCAGCCAGAATCTGTCAAGCAGTAAAGCAACTGCAGCTTTCAGATAAGACACAGAACAAACCATTTTAAAATCACATTGCCATAAACAACAGTTGGCTGAGCCAGAATGGGAATCAGAACTTCCATTGCAGGCCATGCAAAGGAATCAAAACCTGGAATCAAAAGCACAGGATAAAAGGACATATTAAGAACAAGTGCTCAGTGAGAGATACAGAGACCTAAAACAAATGGAAGAACATGCTGCTCATGGATAGGAAGAATCAATATGTCATTGAAAATGGCCATACTGCCCAAGGTTATTTATGGATTCAATGCCATCCCATCAAGCTTCACCAATGAGTTTCTTCACAGATTGGGAAAAAACTGCTTTAAAGTTCATATGGAACAAAAAGAGCCATCTCAAGACTGATCACAAGTCAAAAGAGAACAAAGCTGGAGGCATCCACGCTACCTGACTTCAGAAGGAAAACTATACTACAAGGCTACAGTAGCTAAAACCAACATGGTACTGGTACCAAAACAGAGATCTAGACCAATGGAACAAGGAACGAGTCCTCAGAAATAATACCACATATCACAACCATCTGATCTTTGACAAACCTAGAGAGAGAAGCAAGAAATGGAAAAGGATTCCCTATTTAATAAATGGTGCTAGGGAAAATTGAAGCTGGCAAGTAGAAAGCTGAAACTGGATCCTTTCCATACTCATATACGAAAATTAATTTAAGATGGGTCGAGACTTAAATATTAGACCCTAATACATAAAAATCCTATAAATGAAGGAAAACTTCGGTATTTACATTCAGGACATAGGCATGAACCCAAAGACATGTCTAAACACCAAAACAACGGCAGCAAAAGCCCAAAATTGACAAATGGGATCTAATTAAGCTAAAACTTCTGCACAGCAAAAGAAACTACCATCAAGCGTGAACAGGCAACCTACAGAATGGGAGAAAATTTTGCAATCTACTCACGTATCTGACAAGGAGGCTGAAATATCCAGAACCTACAAAGAACTCCAACAATTTACAAGAAAAACAAACAACCCATCAAAAGTGGGCAAAGGATATGAACAGACATTTCTCAAAAAGAAGACATTGTACAATAACAGACACATGAAAAAATGCTCATCATCACCACTGGCCATCAGAGAGAAGTAAATCAAAACCACAATGAGATACATCTCACACCAGTTAGAATGGCGATCATTAAAAAGTCAACGAAACATATAGGGTGCTGCTGGAGAGGATGTGGAGAAATAGGAACACTTTTACACTGTGGTGGGATTGTAAACTAGTTCAACCGTATGGAAAACAGTATGAAAGCGATTCCTCAGGATCTAGAACTAGATGTACCATATGACCCAACCATCCCATTACTGGATAGATACCCAAAGGATTATAAATTATGCTGCTATAAAGACACATGCACATATGTTTATTGCAGCACTATTCCTAATAGCAAAGACTTGGAATCAGCCAAATGTCCATCAGTGACGTTATGGATTAAGAAAATCTTGGCACATATACACCAGAACACTATGCATAAAAAAGGATGAGTTTGTGTCCTTTGTAGAGACATGGATGCAGCTGGAAACTCATCATTCTTAGCAAACATCACAAGAACAGAAACCAAACACCACATGTTCCTTAGGTGGGAACAGACAATGAGATCACTTGGACTCAGGAAGGGGAACATCACACACAGGGCCCTATCATGGGGAGGGAGAGGAGGGAGGGAGGGATTGCATTGGGAGTTACCTGATGTAAATGTGAGTTGATGGGTTTGAAAGAAAACACACCAACATGGCACAAATTTTCCCCATATATATGTAACAAACCACTGCCGCGTTATGCACATATGCCCTACAACTTAAAACATATAATAATAATAAATAGAATTTAAAAAAGGGAGGTGGTTAGAGGAATTTTCATCAGATAACCAGTTTAGAGAAGAACATAAATGACCCGATGGAGCTGAAAAACACAGCACGAGAACATCATGAAACATACACAAGTATCAATAGCTGAATCAGTCAAGCAGATAAAAGGATATCAGAGATTGAAGATCAACTTAATGAAATAAAGCATGAAAACAAGGTAAGAGAAAATAGAATGAAAAGGAATGAACAAAGCCCTCAAGAAATATGGGACTATGTGAAAAGACCAAACCTACAATTGATGAGTGTACCTGAAAGTGACAGAGAGAATAGAACCAAGTTGGAAAACACACTTCAGGATATTATCCGGGAGAACTTCTCCAACCTAGCAATACAGGCCAACATTCAAGTTCAGGAAATACAGAGAACACCACAAAGATACTCCTTGAGAACAGCAACCCCAAGACACATAATCATCAAATTCACCAAGGCTGAAATGAAGGAAAAAAAACGTTAAGGGCAGCCGGAGAGAAAGGTCAGGTTGCCCACAAAGGGAAGCCCATCAGATTAACAGTGGATCTCTCAGCAGAAACCCTACAAGCCAGAAAAGAGTGGGGGCCAATATTCAACATTTTTAAAGAAAAAAACTTTCAACCCAGAATTTCATATCCAGCCAAATTAAGCTTCATAAATGAAGGAGAAATAAATTCCTTTACAGACAAGCAAATGCTGAGAGATTGTGTCACCACCAGGCCTACCTTACGAGAGCTCCTGAAGGAAGCACTAAACATGGAAAGGAACAACCAGTACCTGCCACTGAAAAAACATACCAAATTGTAAAGACCATCGACACTATGAAGAAACTGCATCAACTAATGGGCAAAATAACCACTTAGCATCATAACGACAGGATCCAATTCACAATAACAATATTAACCTTAAATGTAAATGGGACAAATGCCCCCAATTAAAGAACACAGACTGGCAAACTGGATAGTCAAGACCCATCAGTCAGGGGGATCGGCTTTGTGAGAGGGACTGCAGTCGGAGGGTTCAGATCTCAATATCCTCGACGATGGCTGCCACTGCCCAGTACAGGTAGTGGCTGGGAGATTTTATGATTTAGTATGCCCTCCCCATATAAGCTTCTGTGATTCTTCACAGAATTCTGGAAAAAGCACTTTCAGATATACAGGACCAGAAATTTGCCATCTCAGACCGTCCTAATTAAAAGAGACTAGGCTTCAGAGGCATCACACCCCCGACTTTCCATACCACCCATTTAAATGGCCAAACCAACAACAATTTTTGGGCACAAAACAGAATCCTGGAAACCATTAGGTGCCAGGCAAGGGGTCTCAGAAATGGCATGTCCTCTACAACCATCAGTCCCCATTTAATATAGAAGAAACAAAAATAGGGAAGGACTCCCTCTTCATGTGTAGCCAATCAGTGCTGGGAAGGGTGTGGCAACAGCCTGTAGTGAAAGAAAGCTGTGGCCCAGTGCTGCCCACTCTTCTCATGAGAATTACAATTCAAGGTCTCAGGTTCCAGGAGACTTAATCATTCCATTTCAATATAAAACGTCCTAGAGGAAACCTGAATTTACAATTTTTATTTCAGGACTGACATGGTGAACAACCCTCTGCAAACTGCAGAAAAACAACAATAAAAGCCAAAATTGACTGAAAATGTCAGTTCTAATTCAAACTAAAAGAGCTTCCACAGCAAAAAGCTACCTACTCAGTGAATGGGCAGCCTACAGGATGGGAAAAGATTTTTGCCTTGAATCTCTATTAAGAGCTAAGGGCTAATGCTCAATTCCAAAATAAAATAAATTTACAGAAAAATAAACAGCCCATCAAAACAGGTAAAGGTCATAGTGAACGAGCTACTCAAAAGAGAAAAATTCTTTACGTAACAGAACACACCATCCTCCTCCATCACTGACTTATCAGAGAAATTCCAAATCAAGCTTCCAACAAATTTTGCTCTCACACTACAGTTCAGAATGGCGTCATTCAGGAGGCTGGGAACAACAGACTTTTTGGAGAAAGGCAAGTGCTTGGCAGTTCTCTGAAAGGATCTAGGCACAGATGCACTACTATGAACACAGCCTTCCCACAACCTTGGGCACTCTATGCCAAGGATTTCTCAGTGTACACTGCAAACTGCCACACATCATGTTTATTGCAGCACTATATCATACTTCCTCCCAAGACTTTGATCCTTAAATGTCTCCATAAAGTGACAGACATTCAGTTTCAAAAATCAACATTTTCTCCTGTAGATCCTACAGCCACCAAGGATGATTTGTATACTTTGTGGGACAGCATGGATGCAGCCCAAACCATCAACCAACACAGCTTCCTCACCAGAGCAAACCAAGCACTGCATGTTTTCTTCCTCTCACAGGCAGACAGTCCAATCGTCTGCCCAGACTCGAGAGGGAGCACTCCACACACCGAGGGGCCCTAACTCATGAGGGAGGGGGAGAGGGAGAGGAGCTTAAGAGGATTACGTGGGGTTAATTCCCAGTCTAAAATGACAGTTGACAGGTCAGCACACCAACATGGCACAGGCTACCATATACATTAAGCCTACACTTCTAACTACATGCACACCTAACTTAGGCCTAATAATAATAATAGGGGCAAAAAGAGGGAGATGGTTTGAGAAAATTTCAAATCAGGCCATGGTTTAGAAAAACATAAATAGCTTCTGATGGGCTTGAAAAACTGGCAGCAGACATGCCAGAAACGCCCCACAGTGCTCAGCCTTTACAGTCTCATTCAAGCAGAGATAAAAAGGTCTCAGTTCAGAAAGTCAATAGCAAGCTGGCCTGGCTGAAAACTAGTGTTGAAAAATGAGATATGAAAAAGAGCAAACTGAAGCCTCAGCTATGGACTCCTTATTGCAGACTAATATCTCTAATTGATGAGTGTGCCCTTCCAGTGGGAGGCAGAGATGGAATTAGGTGGGCCTTCAGTTATGCCATCCCAGGAGGGAGCTTTCAAACTAGCTGGCTACAAGATGACTGATTCCCAGGGGTTCAGGAATACAGAGAGGAACACACAGAATGCCTTAGCAGGAGACAGCAGCCCCAAAGACATAATCATCTCCAATTCTGAAGGCTGACTGGAGGAAAAAGCGTTAAAGGCGGAGAGAAGGGATCAGGTTGCTGCCCCCGAAAAGCCATCAGACTGCTGGTGGTCCTATTGGGAGCCCCTACAAGCCAGAAGAGGAGTGCTGAGGGTAAATATTCAACATGCAAGAAAAACAAACTGGGGAATTTCACCTGCCTCAAGCTAGGTCTCATTTCTCCTCAATATGAAGGAGAAATCAGAGTCCTTTACCAGACTGAAACTTAGTATTTTGAAGGAGGGTGCATTACCCACTAATTCTACAGGAGCTCCTAGAGGAAGCACTAAACATGGGAAAGAGAATGACTAAGTACCTGCCACTGAGAAACATGCAGTAGAGCCACTCCCGAGCACTATGGAAGAAGCACATCAACTGTGACAAAATAACCCCGCCCTTAGCATCATAAGCCGGATCCAATACCACAATAACAATATTATTAAGCTTACCAAATGTAAATGGGACAAATGCCCCAATTAAGGAGCACAGACTGTAGCCAGGATAGATTAAATTAATAAAGTGTGTCCCATATTCTTCAGTATCTCTGCTGCAGGACATACATGACTCCAAAATAAAAGGAGATGGAAGATGTTACTAAGCAAATATGAAAAACCACAAAAATAGGGTGATGATAGTCTCTGACAAGCAGACTTTAAACCAACAGATTTTAAAAAGACAAGAAAGGGCATTACATAATGGTAAGGATCAATGCAACCGAAAATAACTATCCCTACCTATATGAAATTTTCATACACACGGGCTTTAGAATTCTAAACCACAGTTCTTAGGGAGCCCTACAGAGACTTGAGCTCCCTTCTACATATTGGAGACTTTTAACTTCCCATCCATCCATGAAGATCCATGGGGCCGAAAAATGTCAACAAGGATCTTCAGGACTTGAACTCAGCTCTGAACCAAGCAGATCTAATAGACATCTACAGAACTCTCCACCCGAGATCAACACAATATACATTCTTCTCAGCACCACATCGCACTTATTCAAAAATTGACCACATAATTGCAAGTAAAACACTCCTCAGCAAATGTGAGAGAACAGAAATTCATAAGAAACAGTCTCTCAGACCACAGTGAAATCAAATTAGAATTCAGAATTAAGAAACTAACTCAAAACTGCACAACTACATGGAAACTGAACAACCTGCTCCTGAATGACTACTGGGTAAATAATGAAGGCAGAAATAAAGATGTTCTTTGAAACCAATGAGAATGAAGACACAACGTACCAGAATCTCTAGGACACATTTAAAGCAGTGTGTACAGGGAAATTTATAACACTAAAAGCCAACAGGAGAAAGCAGAAAAGATCTAAAATTGCCATCCAAACAGCACAATTAAAATAACTAGAGAAGCAAGAGCAAACAAATTCAAAAGCTAGCCGAAGACAAGAAATAACTAAGATCAGAGCAGAACTGAAGAAGATAGAGACATGAAAAGTCCTTCAAAAAATCAATGAAACCAGGAGTTGTTTTTAAGATTACAAAATAGATAGGCCACTAGCCAGAATAATAAACAAGAAAGGAGAGAAGAATCAAAAAGAAGCAATAAAAAATGATAAAGGGGATATCACCACTGATCCCATAGAAATACAAACTAACATCAGAGAATACTATAAACACCTCTATGCAAATAAACGAGAAAATCTAGAAGAAATGGATAAATTCCTGGACGTATACACCCTCCCAAGTCTAAACCAGGAAGGAGTGGAATCCCTGAATAGACCAATAGCGAGTTCTGAAATTGGGACAGTACCTACCTTGCCTACCAGTACCTTGGTTGGTAGTCTATTGCAATAGCTTACCAACCAAAAAAAGCCCAGGACCAGATGGATTCACAGCTCTGCTCTATCAGAGGTACAAAGAGGAGCTGGTACTGTTCCTTCTGAAACTATTCTAAACAAAAGAAAAAGAAGAGGGACTCCTCCCTAACTCATTTTATGAGGCAAGCATCATCCTGATACCAAAACCTGGCAGAGACACAATGAAAAAGGAAAATTTCAGGCCAGTATCCCTGATGAACATCAATGCAATGAACCTCAATAAAATACTGGCAAACCAAATCTAGCAGCACATCAAAAAGCTTATCCACCACAATTAAGTTGACTTCATCCCTGGGATGCAATTCTGGTTCAAAATACACAAATCAATAAACATAATCCATCACATAAACAGAACCAATGACAAAAACCACATGATTATCTCAATAGATGCAGAAAAGGCCTTCAATAAAGTTCAGCACTGCTTCATGCTAAAAAGTCTGAATAAACGAGAAACTGATGGAATGTATCTCAAAATAGTAAGAGCTGTTTTTGACAAACCCACAGCCAAAGTCATACTGAATGGGCAAAAGCTGGAAGCACTCCCTTTGAAAACTGGCAAAAGACAAGAATGCCCTCTCTCACCACTCCTATTCAACATAGCATTGGAAGTTCTGGCTAGGGCAATCAGGCAAGAGAAAGAAAGGGTATTCAAATAGGAAGAGAGGAAGTCAAATTGTCTGCTTGCACATGACATGATTGTATATTTAGAAAACCCCATCATCTCAGCCCAAAATCTCCTTAAGCTGATAACTTCAGCAAAGTCTCAGGATACAAAATCAATGTGCAAAAATCACAAGCCTTCCTATACATCAATAATAGACAAACAGAGAGCCAAATCATGAGTGAATACCCATTCACAATTGCTACTAAGAAAATAAAATACCTCGGAATACAACTTACAAGGGATGTGAAGGACCTCTTCAAGGAGAACTACAAACCACTGCTCAAGGAAATAAGAGAGGACACAAACAAATGGAAAAAACATTCCATGCTCATGGATAGGAAGAATCAATATCATGAAAATGGCCATACTACCCAAAGTAATTTATAGACTCAATGCTATCTCCATCGAGCCACCATTGACTTTCTTCACAGAACTAGAAAAAACTACTTTAAATTTCACATGGAACCCAAAGAGCCCACATAGCCAAGACAATACTAAGCAAAAAGAACAAAGCTGGAGGCATCACGCTGCCTGACTTCAAACTATACTACAAGGCTACAGTAACCAAAACAACATGGTACTGGTACCAAAACAGATATATAGACCAATGGAACAGAACAGAAGCCTCAGAAATAATGCCACACATCAACAATCATCTGATCTTTGAGAAACCTGAGAAAAACAAACAGTAGGGAAAGGATTCTCTATTTAATAAATGGTGTTGGGAAAACTGGCTAGCCATATGCAGAAAACTGAAACCAGACACCTTCCTTACAGTTTATACAAAAATCAACTAAAGATAGATTAAAGACTTAAACATAAGACCTAAAACCATAAAAACTCTAGAAGAAAATATAGGCAATACCATTCAGGACATAGGCATGGGCAAAGACTTCATGACTAAAACACCAAAAGCAACGGCAACAAAAGCCACAATTGACAAATTGGCTCTAATTAAACCAAAGAGCTCCTGCACAGCAAAAAGAAACTATCATCAGAGTGAAAAGGCAACCTATGGAATGGGAGAAAATTTTTCCATTCTATCCATCTGACAAAGAGCTAATATCCAGAATCTACAAGGAACTTAAACAAATTTACAAGAAAAAAACAAACAACCCCATCAAAATGTGGGCAAAAGACATGAACAGACAATTCTCAAAAGAAGACATGTATGCATCCAACAAACATGAAAAAAGCTCATCATCACTGGTCATTAGAGAAATGCAAATCAAAACCACAATGAGATACCATCTCATGCCAGTTAGAATGGCCATCATCAAAAAGTCAGGAAACAACGGATGCTGGAGAGGATGTGGAGAAACAGGAAAGCTTTTATGCTGTCGTTGGAACTGTAAATTAGTCCAACCATTGTGGAAGACAGTGTGGCAATTCCTCAAGGATCTAGAACCAGAGATACCATTTGACCCAGCAATCCCATTACTGGGTATAAACACAAAGGATTATAAATCATTCTACTCTTAAGGACACGTGCACAAGTATGTTTATTTCAGCACTGTTCACAATAGCAAAGACTTGGAACCAACCCAAATGTCCATCAATGATAGACTGGATAAAGAAAATGTGGCATATATACACCATGGAATACTATGCAGACATAAAGAAGGATGAGTTCATGTGCTTTGCAGGGACATGGATGAAGCTGGAAACCATCATTCTCAGCAAACTAACACAGGAACAGAAAACCAAATACCGCATGCTCTCACTCATAAGTGGGAGTTGAACAATGAGAACACATGGACACAGGGAGGGAAACATCACACATTGGGGCCTGTCAGGGGGTGGTGGGCTTGGGGAGGGATAGCATTAGCAGAAATATCTAATGCAGATGATGGGTTGATGGGTGCAGCAAACCACCATGGCACATGTATGCCTACATAACAAACCTGCACGTCTGTACATGTATCCCAGAACTTAAAGCATAATTTTAAAAAAATTTGAGGTTTAAGTACGTATGTTTGTTACATATTTATTTATATGTATTAATAACAACATAGTTTCATAAGCAATATAAATGCTCCCAAATAAAGAAATAATTAAATTATGGAATACAAAAGGAATATTAACTTGAAAATTTTTGTGATATCGACATAAATACAATTGAAGAATGCATGGGAAAATGAGCGTACAATACATAAGAGTATATACATATTTGATAAGATTCAAAATGTATTTAAAAATTTGCATATAAAGATAAAAATAATAACAGAAAAAAATACTCTGATTCTCTTTGTGATTTAAAGAAATAATTTTATTATTTTTACCAAAAAATAATGATGAAAACTTTAAGGTATACAGTAAATACAAATTTGAGAAAAAAAAGTCACTCAAAATCCATATTCCAATATATTATCATTAATCTCAGATGAGCATAATTCCAGATATTTCTGTGTTTATGACTTTGCATGTGTGCATATGTATGTATATAACATAATTAAAAGTATTATAATATAGATATACCTTTAAATTAAATGTAATAAATGTAATTGTACATGAATTTAACAGAAAAATATTAGGCAAATAAAAAGACCCATTAGACTACAGAAAACAGGTTTTTTACTACATGAAATGTTATCTCTTAAAATATCTCTATTAAAATGGAAAGGATGGAAGATCATAAGAAGCTAGGTCATTTTTTCTTTACTATCATGTTTTCATTTTGGATAATGTCATTTGAGTCTCTATGATTAAAATGTCAGAATTCACACTCTTATACTTTACTCTCTCCTCCATATGCAGGTTGTTAGCTTTGTGATTTTCACATTACCAAGTATATAACATTTCTGTTCTAATTTGTAATCACCATGTTCACAGTTAATCTTCATTCTATATTTATGCTCACCACCTGCCCAGTAACCAGAACTCTTCTATAGCTATTTTCTTTATGTGGATTCATCACTTCATAGTTTAGACCTTTTTTTCCAGCGAGGGCTAACAAATCTTGATTTTTTTCATTCTTGCATACTTTAGGTAATGAGATTGTATATATACCCAAAGGATAGTTTTACTGGGTATAAATTTGCTTTGAGTTGTACTACTGTGACCTAAAGTCTTATTCTCTTCCACTGCAAAACGTTCATCCCCATTTAAACTTCCATGGCACTGAGCACATTGTCCAGCACTTCAAATGAAGTACAGTAACTTAAACTCTCTGAGACACTGCCTGAGTAGAGGTATAAACCAGCAAGGAACACTGGTATTAGTCCTCGGTGAAAAAGCAGTTTCTATTCCTGTATTCATTACCAACTCTTACACCTCTCTGAGTTCCCTTCAACAGGGAGAGGTGCCACTATTGCTAATAAACGTTTATACTGCAAATACTAAACTATAATATTCTACAAATATTAAATAGACTTACATTTTTAAGAGTCCATATCTGATTCCTAATCTCAACTCTTTGTAGACCTTTAACTACAATTTCTCCCTTTGTAGAATATAAAAATAGGACTATAGATAATCTCTACAGTACATGGCTTAAATTCGAATACCCAGGTAGTACACTTGGATAAAATGGTCTAGGTCTTATTGCAATGGCATCTTAAACTATATTTTTAACACAAGTATTCAGTATTCATTTCTACAAACACATGTTCTCTCACTTTTAATGAAAAATAAAGCCCTTTCAGTTCATCTTTTATTTTCCCACTTCGATAAAGAAACGTACATATGATTTTATTTTTAACTCTACTACAAAAATAATAACAGCAGCATATGCAATTGATAAATGTCACTGCCACTCACCCTCAGTGTTGGCCAGACCAAACTGGAGACTGAGGCAAACTAAAGAATCCCTGCCTACCCTATTCAAAAGGGGCAGCTGGTCCTTACTTCCAGAAAAGTGTTTTCAGTTCTGTTTGTTTTGTTCTCACAAGAGAAGCTAGAAATCTCTATTTTTGTATGGAATCTCCCAATTTAGAAATGTTAGCAACTGCTACAAATATTTTAAAATCCTGCACGAACCAAAAATGTCTTAAAATGCCGATGAATATGTGGCCTAAAGACTGCTAAGTTTGTAATTTCTTTTCTAAAATGTCTCCAACTCTAACAGGTAATAAATGTCTTCACTCAGAGTAGAGGTAGAGGGTGAGTACAATACACAGTTATTCTGCTGTGAGTGGTTCTGAAATCTCTATTCTTATATAGCACTGGACTATGCAAATGAGTCTCTCTGATCCTTCACTAAAGAAATAATACTGTGTGCAAAGCACCTGCTGAATACAGCGGAGGGACTCAAAGATAATTTGTGTGGGTTACACGCTATGCAGCAGACCAGGCCTTTGAGCTTTATCATACAAAGAGACGGTACTTAGCTTTCTGATTTTTAATAACCATATACCCTAGTGGTTTCTAGCAAACAAATCACTTTCACATATGTCTCACAGGATGCTCATATCAACTGAGAAATAGAGAGCTGAGGTTGGTGTTTCCATTGCACAGATAAGCAGATAATTCAGCAATTGCTAAAGACTTATCTAATGTCATAGAGTTAATAAGTAGGAGAGCTGGGACTCAAAATCTTGTCTTCTGATTCACAATTCTGTGATTTCTTCTTTTTCTGATACACCACACTGGCTCACCCTAATCTGCACGGTTGAATACCCTTATGAGGCAGCCAGGTAGAGTCAGGGGTATAGTCAGTCCACGTTCATAGAGAGGGAAAAACAAATATGCCATATAGGACTTTAATTCATAATCCTTTTCATTTAGATCTCATGCTGAAACCACCAAACACATTGGCCATTCTTATTATACTTATAAATCCAAGATCTATGGTGCCTTTTTCAACATCAATGTGCCATCAGTAGATCTTTAATCTTTTAATCCAGAATTACTGCAATCTTTTTTTAAAGAAACAGTCTCTCTTATGAGTTTGGTCCAGTGACAAGGTCCTAGACCATGAAAATCATGTAAGGTATGATTATTACTGATTGAAAACTGTTATCAATTTCTGCTTTCACCCAAGATGGATTAATAGGGACTAGACTTACTCTTCCACCGAAACTAAAACCCTAGACAAAATACATATAAAGAATGGTTTCCAAGACATTAGACAACTGAGGAAAATGATCCTGAGAAGTGGGAAACAAACAAGATGAGCCCCATGATTGCTCTTTCTGCCTTGAAGAACTTTTAAGCTATGCCAGAGGCAATCCACGCAGAGCCCAGTGGGCAAACCAAGGTGCCTAGAGTTCACAGGGCAGAGAATTGTAAAGGGGAGAGCTAAAGAAGGAATTCCAGAGATCTGCAGATGGTCTGCCTCAAGTATTCAGCACAGTACTGGTCAGCATGTGTGTGAATGAAAAAACCGAAGGTCAGGAAATGACATGAAAGGATTAAAGGGAGCATACAGAATGCTCACAGAGGGCTGGGAATAAAGCCTATTGCTACCACCCACACCAAGAAACCTGATAAATTATAGGACATTGAATAAATAACTCAGAAAGGACCTGCTTCGGTAGTGGAGAATAACATGCCCTAGAATAAAAATTGCTCTGGTCTCAGCTAGCAAAACTTAAAAGCAAGACCTGAAAGAATAAACCTGTTTCCAAGTTAACTAACTCTCTTCCAGAAAAAAGTTCAAGAATATTTACAGGGAACAAAACATTCAGCACCTAACAAAGTAAAACTCACAGTGTCTGTCATCCAATAAAAAATTACCAGGCACGAAAATAAGCAGGAAAACATATAAACATCTCTTCCTATAATGAGGAGAAAAATCAACCAATTAAAATTGACCCAGAACTCACATGAATTAGAAGACTAAATCAGCAAACCATTATAACATATACTCCATATACGCAGAAAAGTAGAGGAAAGATTTAAAATGTTAACTGGTGACATGGAAGGAAATTTTTAAGACCAAATCAAACTTTCATGTCTTAAGACATGAAAACTACAATACTTGAGATAAAAAATATACTGAATGTGATTAATGGCAGATTAGACATTACAGAGGAAAAATATTATCAACTTGTATATCAATAGAAACTACCCAATATGAAACAGAGAAAATAGATTCAAAAACAAAACAAAGCTTGAGGTGATCTAACATCTCTGTACTGAGTGAGGGCTGCCTGAAAGTGTGGGGGAGGGAGGTAGGAAACAATGTTTTAATGGCCCAAGTATATCTATATTTTATGAAAACTATAAGCCCGCTATATTAGTTTGCAGAGACTGCCATAACAAAGTACCACAAATTGGGTGGTTTAAAAAATAGAAATGGATTGTCTCACAATTATGGAGCCTAGAAGTCTGAAATCAAGATGTTGGAAGGGTTGGTTCCCTTTGAAGGCTATGAGGAAGAATCTATTACATGCTTCTTCCTTAGATTCTGATGTTTGTTAGCCATGATTGTTTTTCAGCATATAGAAGCATCACTCCAGTCTCTGCCTTCATCTTCACATGCATTTTCCCTGTCTAAATATCTGTACCCAAAGTTCCCCCTTTATCAGCACATCAGTCATACTGAAATGGGGCTCAGCCTATTAACCTCATCTTAACTAATTACACTTGCAACAACCTTATTTCTAAATAAGGTCACCTTCTGAATACCATCAGTTAAGATGTCAACATATGAATTTGGGGAGTACATAATTTAATCCATAACACCACACCCATAGACCCAAGAAACTCAACAAATTGCAGGCATAGGAAATATTAAGAAAACTACACTATGGTATATCATAATTAAATTACTAAAAAAAACAGCCAAAGAAAAAATAAATATATATATGTAAATGTATATATACATATATTCATGTGTACATGTATAACTATATATAGTTATGTATATATACAGTGTGTATATATACATGTGTATATATGTATATATGTGTGTATATATACTATATATGTGTGCATATCTGTGTGTGTATATGTGCGTATATATGTATACGTATATATATACACACAAATATCTATAACATACATGGGAACAAAAATATGAAAGACAGGAAATTTTTTATCAAAATACGACAAGCAAGGCAACAATAGACCAACAAGTTTAAAGTGATGGAAATGAAGTTAACCTAGAATTTTATGCCCAGCAAAAAATATCTTTTAAAACTAAAGATGAGGCCAGGCGCAGTGGCTCATGCCTGTAATCCCAGCACTTTGGGAGATCAAGGCAAGTGGATCACTTGAGGTCAGGAGTTGGAGACCAGCCTGGCCAACACGACAAAAACCTTGTCACTACTAAAAATACAAAAATTAGCCACATGTGATGGTGCGTGCCTGTAAGCCCAACTACTTGGGTGGCTGAGGCACGAGAATTGCTTGAACCCAGGAGGCAGAGGTTACAGTGAGCTTAGATCACAACACTGTACTCCAGCCTGGGTGACAGAGCAAGACTCTGTCTAAAAATAAGTAAGATGAAATAAAGTGTTTTCCAGACATATAAAACCTAAAAGAAATTAATATCAACAGACCTTCCCTGCAAGATATGCTAAAGAAAATCCTTGAGGCAGAACAATAGCAAATGAAAACATGGATCTATACAAAAGAATAAAGAGCACTGGAAATGGTGATTGTGTGGGTAAATATATGAGATATTGTTCTTAATAGTTAAATCTCTTTAAAAGATAATTTGGTTATCAAACTAAAATAATTGTGGGCTTTTTAATATATGGGAAAGTAAAATATATGACATTAGCACACAGGCTGGGAAAGGAGAAATGGAAGTATACTAATTAAGTTTCTTTTGCCATAGGTGAAGTAACCTAATTTTACTTTAAGGTAGACTGTGATAAGTTAAAGACATATAGTATAAGGCTTAAAGCAAGTTAAAAAGAGAAAGAGAGAGAGAGAGTTACAGCTTATAAACCAATGAAAATATAACAAATAATTCACCCAAAAGAAGACAAGACCAAGAGGGAAAGGAGAACAAATAACAGGATAAATAAAAAATCAAATATTCTGTTTGAATAAAGGAAGTAAAGAAAAAAGGAACAAAAATCAGATAGTAAGAAAGTAGATTTAAATCTAAACATATTAATCCTATTAAGTGGCAATAGTCATAATACTCAATTAAACAGCAGAGATTGCAAGATTGGATAAAAAAGCAAGACCTGGCCAGGCACAGGCTCACGCCTGTAATCCCAGCACTTTGGGAGGCCAAGGCGGACAAATCACAAGGTCAAGAGATCGAGACCATCCTGGCCAACGTGGTGAAACACCATCTCTACTAAAAATACAAAAATTAGCTGGCGTGGTGGCGGGTGCCTGTAGTCCCAGCTACTCAGGAGGCTGAGGCAGGAGAATCGCTTGAACCCAGGAGGTGGAGGTTGCAGTGAGCTGAGAATGTGCCACTGCACTCTGGCGTGGCAACACAGGGAGACTCCATCACACACACACACACACACACACACACACACACACACACAAAAGCAAGACCTGACTATATGCTGCCTATAAGAAACTCTTTAAAAATAGATATTGGGTACTATGCTTATCACCCAGGTGATGAAATTATTTGTACACCAAAACCCTGTGACACGCAGTTTATCTATATAACAAACCTGCACGTGTATCCCATAAAAGTGAAAAAAAAATGAAATAAAGATAATGGAAATTTGTGGGCCTAGTAGACACTCAAGGCTGCCTCTGTTTTAGTCCAAAGATGAAGTAGTTTTCTAGATCAGTCTAGAAGGAAATCTATCAGACACCATTTCCCAAATGCTTGCAGTTTGCATTCGACCACAAGGGTATCTCCTCTACTTGTAGCCCACCACTAACCACTGCAGCAATTTCGACCTTTTCTATACACATCACCTTTATTATTTTTACTTAATATTGTTTCAGCTTACTAAATTTTGGCTTTAATAAATTTATTTTAAAAAGAAAACTTTACATTCCCATAGGAAAAACAATAAGCATTTTGTAGAGTTACATAAAACCTCCACAACAGGCAAATCTATAGAGAGAGAAAGTAGATCAGCAATTACCTAGGGATGTGGGGAAGGGGGATTTGAAGGATAATAGTTAAAGGTTATAGGGTTTCCTCTTGAGGTAAAAAAAATACTCAAGAGTTGCTATGAGGGATGCACAACTCTGATACACAACTCTGTGAATATACTAAAAACCATTGACTATACACTTCCAATAAATCAATTGTGTAGGATGTAAATTGTATCTCAAAACAAAAGCTGTTTTAAAAAAGTTAATATAATGCCCTCACTTTAAAATGAAGGAGAAGTAACAGGAATATGATTTCGTTTTTAAAGAAAATAAAAGTCAAAATTCTACTTAGACCCTGTAGTCTCCCTGCTGATAGCTCTGAGGGCCTACCTTCTCTGTCAAAAAGGAAATGCAAAAATGAACTCATTTTTACACACACTAGAAGGGCTACACAAAGAAAAGGTAGACAATAACAAGTGTCGACAAATTATAATCCTTATAAAATTGCTGGTGGGAATATAAAATGGTGCAGCAACTTTGGAAAACAGTTTGGTTCTTCCTCTATGTTAAACATAGTTATCATATGATGCAGGAACTCTACTCCTAGGTATATACCCAACAGAATTAAAAACATGTCCACACAAAAACATGTATACAAATGATCATAAGACTATTACTCATAATAGCCAAAAAGTAAAATGTAAATCAAATCAATGAATAAACAAAATATCTATACAATGGCATATTATTCAACCATGAAAATAAATGGAGTACTGATACATCCTACAACATGGAAGAATCTTCAAAATATTATGCTAAAGCAAAAGGAAGTCAGACACACAAAAAACCTACATATTATATAATTCTATTTATAAGAGATGACCAGAACAGACAAACTATAAGAGACAGAAAGTAGATTAGTGACTGTCTGGGACAGGGCTAGACATTAGGGTGAAATGAAAGTGACTGCTACTATATATGATGAGGTTTTTTTGGGGGGCGATGAAATTGTCCTAAAATTGATTGTAGTGTCAGTTGCACAACTGTGTGAATATAGTAAAGAAAACACTGAATAATAAAATTTCAATTGGTAAATATATGACATGTGAATTATATCTCAATAAAGTGATTAAATAAAATAAAATTTTTAAACACATGATTGCCAAAAAAAGAAGAACTTTTTTAAACGTAAAGACATAAATGGGTGAAATGTAACACATATACACCATGGAATACTATGCAGCCATAAAAAAGGATGAGTTTGTGTCCTTTGTAGGGACATGGATGCAGCTGGAAACCATCATTCTTAGCAAACTATCACAAGAACAGAAAACCAAACACCGCATGTTCTCACTCATAGGTGGGAACTGAACAATGAGATCACTTGGACTCAGGAAGGGGAACATCACACACTGGGGCCTATCATGGGGAGGGGGGAGGGGGAAGGGATTGCATTGGGAGTTATACCTGATGTAAATGACGAGTTGATGGGTGCTGATGAGTTGATGGGTGCAGCACAGCAACATGGCACAAGTATACATATGTAACAAACCTGCACGTTATGCACATGTACCCTAGAACTTAAAGTATAATAATAATAAAAAATAAATTTAAAAAAAAAAAAGGATGGATTAGGACATACCATGCTAACATTAATCAAAAGAAACCTAGGATCATTATATTAATATCAGACAAAATATATTCTAAAGCAAAGAATATTACTGGGGATAAATAAGGCCACTTCAAAATAATAAAGGGATAGATTCATTAAGAGAAAATAACAATCCAAAACATTTACATGTTTAGTAATACATCTTCAAAATACATAAAGCAGAAATGTATAGAACTGCAAAGAGAAATAGATTAATCCACAGAGTTTCATACCCTTATTAAAATTAAACAACAATTTGTAGAACAAGCAAAGCAAAAAGCAGACTTAAATTTAGTAAGAATATAGATGAACGAAGCTATTAAACGATTTGATCTAATTGACACTGATACCCAAAACCAGAATAACATGTTCTCTTCAGTACACAGAGAATATGTTTCAAGATAGAGCATACAGTGGGCCATAAAGCAAATCAAAAGAGATTTTAAAAGATTCAAATCATATAAGGTATTTTTTCTGAAAACAATGGAATTAAATCAGAAATAAATAACAAAGATAACCGGAAAATAAATATCTAAAAAGTAATTAATATTGTATCTTAAAAAATTCATGGGTCAACGAAAAAATTAAAAAGGAAATTAGCTATCACATAGGAAGTTACTATGAATACTTTAACTGAATGAGATTCAAACCACAACATATCAAAATCTATAGGGTATCACTAACATGATATTTAGAGGAAAATATATAGCACAAAATATCTATAGTAGAAAAAGAGAAAATCAATTATCTCAGTTTCTACTATAAGAAACTAGAAAAAAAAGACCAGAGTAGAAATCAAAGAAATAGAAAACAATAGAGAAAACCAATAAAATTAAAAGTTAGCTCTTTTAAAAGATCAATAAAATTGATATACCTTCAGCCAGAGTGATCAAAGAAAAAGGACAGAAGACACAAATTACCAAAATCAGGAGCAAAAGAAGTGACATCATTACTGAGTCATTCTACAGGTATTAAAAGGAAAATAGCGGAATATTATAAAAGCTTTATACCAAAAACAAAGGTCATTCAGATGAAAAGGATAAATTCCTTGAGAGACACAGCTACTTTGTTTGTTCATGTAGAAATAGATAAGCTGAATTGCCATGTAGCTATTAAACAAATTGGACTTACAATTCAAAATGTTCCCAAATGAAAGCTCCAGGCCCAAGATGGCTTCAATGATAAATTCTACCAAACACTTAAGAAACAATACCAAGTATACACAAACTCTTTAGGAAACTAAATAGAAGAGAATACTTCTCATCTCATTTTGTGAGGCAAGCATTACCGTAATACTCAAACCAGATGAAGACATAACATGAAGAAAAACTACCAATATCCCTTGTGAACATGGATACAAAAATTCTTAACCAACTTTTAGCATATTTAGTCCAATAACATATAAAAAGAATAATACATCATGACCGAAGTGAGATGAGTCCCAAGAACAAAAGCATATATCCATACAAAGATGGTAGTACACAAATATTCAGGCCAGTTTTATAATAGCTAAAAAGTAGAAACAACCTAAATGTTTAAGAAGTGACTGGATAAACAAATTCCATGCAATGAGATACTACTCAGTAATGAGGATAAATGAATTATTGATACATATACCAACATAAATGAAGCTCCAAATAATCATGTTAAAAGAAACCAGTCCAAAAAAAAAAAAAAGTACAACCATTTGCAGGAATGTAAATTAGTAGAGCCCCTGTCTGTAGAAGAAGAATACAGAGGTTCCTCAAAAAGCTAAAAATAAAAATAAAACTACCACCACTGGATATATACCCCCCCAAAAAAAGAAAATCAATATATAGAAGATATAGCTACACTCCCATGTTCATTGCAGTCAAGATATGGAATTAACCAAGTACCCATTAATGGATGAGTAGATTTAAAAAAATGTGGTACATAGACACAATAGAACATTAATCAGCCATAAAATAGAATGAAATCCTGTCATTTACAATATGGATGGAACAGAACATCATGTTAAATGAAATAAGCCAGGCACAGAAAGACAAATATCACATGTTCTCACTTATATGTGAGAGCTGCAAAAAAAAAAAAAAAAAAAAAAAAAAAGAACTCATGGAGATAGACAGTAGAATGATGGTTACCAGAAACTGGGAAGGGTAGTGGGACAGGAGGATAAAGAGGAGTTGGCTAATGGGTACAAAAAGACAGATAGAAGGAATAAGATCTATTGTTTCATAGCACAATAGGGTGACTATAGTTAATAATTTATTGTATATTTCAAAACAACTAAAAGATTAGAATTGAAATGCTCTTAATATAAAGAAATGATCAAAACTTAAGGTAATGGATACTCCAGCTACCATGATTTGATCATTACACATTGTATGCTTGTAGCAATGTACTTGTACCCCATAAATATGTACAACTATGTCTCCATAATAATCAAAAATGAAAATTTTTTAAAGTACATACTGTACTTTATAATTTCATTTATACAGAATTCTAGAAAATACAAACTAATCCATAGTGACAGAAAGCAGGTGAGTGAGTGCCTGGGGATGAGGAAAGGGTGAAGTGGTCCTGAGAATGGGTGGAGTAGAAAGAAGAGATTTAAAAGGGACATGAAGAGACTTTTGGGGTAATAGATATGTTCATCAGCTTTGCAGTAGTAACAGTTTTATAGATGTATACATATGCCAGAACGTATCACATTATACACTCTGTATATATGTGTGGGAGTTTTTTATGTGAATTATACCTCAGTGAAGAGATTTTACACAAAAGTGTTACCACAATACATCAATTTATAACCACACTTCAGTAAGGCCCATTCTAAATGGGGATAAACTCTATACATGCCAGGATTATTTAAAAAACAAGATATGGAAACTTTGCAAAAGTCACACATCAAGTCTGCGCCAATGCTGGGCTGAAAAACGTCTAACCCCACTCCCTTGGAAGACTGTGTTGTCTTTGACATCAAGCATTGCCAATATCCCTTATAAATACCCAAGCTTCCCAAAGTAAGTTTTGAACAACACTAGATCTGCAGAGGGTTAGTAAATGTGATGTGACAAAGAAAGCATTTTGAGGTCAAAAAAGCATGGGAAACTTTAAACCAAATGGTATTCTTTAACAACAGGACTTTCCAAACTCTTTCACATGCAGTGTGCATTTTAACTCTGTACAGCCCTGATATGTATATAGAATTTCCCTAAAGTATTTGGTGATAGAGTTCTTGTGCTCAGACTTTTTCCCAGGAGGTGTATCCCATCTAGCTGTCTTTGGGACAGTCTTTTTTTTTTTTTTTTTTTTTTAATACTTTAAGTTCTAGGGTACATGTGCACAACGTGGAGGTTTGTTACATATGTATACATGTGCCATGTTGGTGTGCTGCACCCATTAACTCATCATTTACGTTAGGTATATCTCCTAATGCTATCCCTCCCCCCATCCCCCTCCCCACAATAGGCCCTGGTGTGTGATGTTCCCCTTCCTGTGTCCAAGTGATCTCATTGTTCAATTCCCACATATGAGTGAGAACATGTAGTGTTTGGTTTTCTGTTCTTTATGAGCATTTCCAGGTTTCTCTCTGTCCTCTAGCTGCAGGCTGGGTAGCACTAAATGAGGGGAGATAAAGGGCAGGCAAAATAAAGGGTGATCATGCACATGAATATACTGTTTCCAATAGTTCAGGCAAAGCATGAAAATTCTGAAGCCAAAATTAAACTGATTTTGCATTTTCCATTGTTTCATTTGTCCAAGACACTAACATAAAAAATTTCTTCTCAGCATGATGACACTCCCCTTCATGAGCACAGATAATCAATCAGTAGTTGGCTATCCCTGAAACAGAGTGACAGACTCAGCAGAGGAACAAAGAACGCCCATTAGGGGAGAGACAGACAGAGGAGGGGGCTTGGGAACCAAGTTAGGAGAGTTGATCACCCCACCAACAGCTACATCTCCAGGGACCCTAGTTATTACCATAACCTTCATTTCACAAGGAGTTCACAGTCTGGGCACCTCCATCCATCTTACAGTTGACAAGTGGCATCATAAATCTTCCTTTCACCTCTCAAAAGGGCCACAACTGAGCTAGAGTACCCCTCCTCAGTCTCTCCCCGCCTCCTGTCTCCAACCTAGGCGCTATTCTTCTCAAAGAGTCAAACAAAACCAAGCTGTCCCACGCAGCAGTAATAAAGCCTGACCTAAAGGAGCTGGGGGCTCAGACTCAGAAGGAAGGACAGCTGGGGACAGAACAATGCACTGGGCAAGAGAAAGCACATGAATATTCAAGTATGTTCAAGAGTTCTGAGAGTCTCTTAACCCCAAAGGGAAGCCTGACTACTCCTTCCCACTCCTTGAAGAGCTAAAATGACCAGCCAGATAACACTGAGCCCTTCAGACTTCCAGTGTTAACCAAACAGAATTCCTGTGCTCAGAGGCCACTCAGATTCAAAAATGGAAAGTGAGAAGCCCCACTGGCAGAGCTATTCATCTGCCCCTAGCCTCAATTCCTTCTCCTGGGGCTTCTCTGAAGATTAGGGTTTGAAATGAAATGAATCATCTTGGGTCATCCCCCTTGGTACTATTAATGAAGAATTTATGCTTACAGAAGAGACTTCCCCAAATATATAGAGGAGAAACCAGAGCAAGGACCTAACCCTCCTTACTTCACATCTGTCATACATTTCAAGAGACTGTATCAAGATCTTCTACCCTTGGGGGTCAGGGGACCCTCTGAGTTTCTAGGTAAAGCTTCAAAGACATGTGCACACTTCCCAAAACAGGTTCTACAGTTTTCATTACACACATAAGGGAGTAGATAATAAAATTAAGAATCACTGTTTGCAACAGGGAGTAATTCAGTTCTCAAAGCAGAAAGAAGTTGGACTCAAATGACAGGTGCTCATTCAGGGACAGAAGGAAAAACAAATATAAGTAGGAATGTACTGAAGGAAACTATGAGATGTAGATCTTGGTCTTGTATCTTCTCATCTCCTCTTTTAGCTTGCTGTCATTAATCTGGTCTTCCATATTCCTCTTCCCTTTCCTCATTTATATCCCATAATCAATATGTGCTTGTACTATATCCTATCTTTTTAAGCTTCAAGCTCTTTTTTTATTATACTTTAAATTCTAGGGTACATGTGCACAGCGTGCAGGTTTGTTACATATGTATACTTGTGCCATGTTGGTGTGCTGAACCCATCAACTCGTCAGCACCTGAACCCATCAACTCGTCAGCACCCATCAACTCGTCATTTACTCTTTTTTGAAAGCAGTCCATGCTAACATGTTATTGACTTACTAAGGTTTGTCTTCACATGAGTCTTAATTGCCTTAAACAAGTACATGATGGTGGAATATCAGCTACTACAGCAATCTGGCTCAGGAGATATTTGTGTGGCAGAGGAAACCTTTCAGGGCTGCTCAGAGATGGAATTAATTCCCAAAGTCAGAGCAAAGAGTGAAAAGAATGCCTGATTCAAATTACTGAAAATAATTTGAAAACCCCATTAATCCCTCATTAGTAGAAAATAGTAAACATAATCTTTTATGCCAACACTGGATAGCAATGTGTACAGACATCAAACATGCTATATATAAAAATTTTATTTTTTCTTTAAGAGGTGGGGGTCTTGCTATGTTGCCCAGGCTGGAGTGCAGTGGCTATTCAAAGATGCAATTAGAGCATAACCTCAAATTCCTGGGCTCAAGCTATCCTCCTGCCTCAGCCTCTGAAGTAGCTGGAACTATAGATGCATGCCACTTGCCTGGCTAAAATTCAAATCTTTAAACACTGGCATATTGCTCAGTGAGAAGAAATGTTCACTCTAAGAGAAACTACGGAAATCAAGACCAACTGCATTCATGTCTTCCATATCTTTCCATCCCAGTTTACCATGGAGCATTCCATCATAGGATGGAATGGTAAACATAACAGCCTTTACTACTTAAATTGTTGTTTTTCTCGTGCATGCATCTGCTGCTGTTGTTTTGTTTTGGCTAGGCATGTTTCTAGGTCTATACAATGCATCTTTGATGCAATCCCACATTGATAGAGTTGGTTGTAGGCTTCTGGCCACATAATAACTAGTAGTATTAGCCAAAAAACTCATCTGCTTTTAAAAGCCAACTTCTAGTGTTATCTCATATGGGTCCTTAGAGAAATAATTTGTCAGTTCTTTTTCTCCCTCTCGTTTCTTAAAGAGGTGAATGAATAATGAAGTCACTGAATCTGGACTTATGTGGACTTAGGAAGCCTAAGTAACAGAAAGGGGATTGGCAGATAATTAGTAGACTTGAATTGCATTCCAGTTCTGCCAGAGACTCACTGGGGAATCCTGGAGCAGCCTTAACCTCTGTGTACCTCAGCATCTTCATCTATACAAGGAGAAGATTAATTCTAAGGAACCCTGCATTTCTTTTTTCCAGCTCTAAAATATTGTGCTTCTAGGCCCAGCTCTGCCACTTGCTGAATAACCTTAGCCAGTATCTCTCCCTATCTCAGCTCAAATTCTGGCTGTTTTACTTCTAGCTGTATGACTCTGGGTCTTACCTAACCTCTTTATGACTCAGTACCATCATCTGTAAATAATAATATAAAAGCCCTGACCTCACAGAATTACACGAGATGATCCACATAAAAAACTCAAATAGTACAACACAGACACATAGTAAGTGATGAATAAACAGAAGCCAATATTACAATAAACAGAAGGAGTTGGGCCAGTAGTTCCCTAAGTCTCCGCTCTTCCCTGGGTCAACCGCCCATTTTGTGGTCAATCATGTTTGCCAACTACGGATGACCATCAAGTGTCATTGGGAATCATTCACTTGCTTAGACTCCAAATGTAAATGATATTCAGGCATCCAGGGGTAAAGGCTGATCTTGCCTCAGTGTAGAAAAGCCCACTGTTGTTCAACAGTTCAGGCAATATTGTCCCGAGGGTACAAACCTATCACCAAGAACTATAGGTCCAGATTCTGGTCACCGCCCATCACAATGTGAGACCTTGAACAGCTCACACTGGTTCTGCATTTTATTACCTGTAGAAGACTTGTCACGCCACACCTCATGAGAGACACAGATGAATTCCAAGTTGGAGAGAGATTTCTCTGACCCCAGCCCTCACTATTAGTCACTCCACAGATCGCCACAAAGAGCAAGGTATGGGTTTTGCTGTGTTCGTGATATGGAAAATCTCTATTTGGGTTGCAATTTGTGTGATCCCTGCCTCAACCCTACAAAGGAGGCTGAGCAGCTAGTGGCAAACCCCATTTTCTTAACTCCAAATTTAGTTCTTAGGCATTTATCTTATTTTCAGCCACCTAACATAAAGGATCTATATCACTCTCCCTCAACCGTCCAGTCCAAAATACCTCAGGGTCTCTATGGTGATTGGAAAATGCTCCAATAACTCAAGTCATGGAGCTCACCCATTCCTGACATCCCCAGCTCTTGCCTGCTCCCTGACCTCTGCCTCATTCTGAATCATCCTAGATCTATGGGAATAACAGCTCTGTCCACCCCCCATCTGTCTCCTACTCTTTTAAAAAACATGGGTTGAAAGAGCACCATTGCTGACCAGTTGTCCAGCTCCTAAAAGGCCACCCACCCACTCCATTCTGCGTTCTTCCGGCCTCAGCCTGAGAGCCCAAAGGATTGCCTTAGCCGCCTCTGCATTGCGTCTATCCTCCCTCGCTTCCCCCCTCCCAATCCACGCGCTCACTCCCATTGCTAGGAGCATCACTGCACAGCACTCTTCTGCCTGGACCAAGGGCTACAGGACTGCCAGGCAATGCCGGAGAAGGCGGTGGGAGTGGCAGATGGGATGGAGGGGGCTCAGCTCTCCGCTCAGGCCCCAACTGGAGGCCAGCAACCTCCATCTGCTGCGTTTCCGCAGCCACCCCACCCATGCATCTCCTCCCGAGGACGGGCGCGTCTGTCTGGGCATTGGAATGAGGCTGCTCTACAGCCCTCAGCGAGATGTGATTAAAACCAGCCCCTCCCCCACTTTTCTGGATGGGAACTGGACGCTTGGCAATGAGGCTGGGATGGAAATGTATCTGCGCTGCAGGAAGCCCAAATTTACAGAGAGAAAATTGATTCAATGCAGAAAAGGTGTGCATTAAACCAAGCCAGTTTCCAGTTAAAATTGTGCAGCTGGAGATTTGACGTCAACAACTTCAGCGTCTTGCCTCTGCACAGACTCTCCGCAATCCATCATGCCTTTTCCTCCCACCTAGGGACCTGATGTCTTCATATTGTCCTCCTCTCCCTTCACTAAAGTCTGCTTTCAGAAAAGGATCTTATATTTGTCCCTGAGTGAGAATGTCAGTCTGTTTTCTCTGCTATAAAGACTTCCATGCTTAGCCTCATCTCTCAATATGGATGCCAAGGTGGTCTTTCTTTGGGGCCATCGGATGAACTATAAATGAATGACCAGGGACTAGAGAAGGAAGTATCCAGACTTGTGGAATCTTAAGCAAGACAGTTCACTTCTCACAGCTTCATCTGACCAGCAGGCATGATAAGATCCAACAGGTGTATCTCATGGGGCTGTTTGTCATCAGATAATTTGCTGACAATATACAGTAATTAGAAATCTGAGCTTAAATCATACATACCTGAGTTTAAATTGTGGCTCTAGCTGTGTGACCTAAAGCAAGTTACCTACCCACTCTAAGGCTCCGCTTGCTTATCTGTAATTGCCAGGATAATGAAATTTTAAATACTTTACAGGGTTGAAAGAACTGACAATAGACCTTATATTATGTAATGGTTAAAAGCATGAACTCTGTAGTCATACTATGTAGGTTTAAGCTAAACTCTACTATCTACTAGCTGTGTGACCTTGGAAAAGTCACTTAACCTCTCTGTCCTTCAATTTTATCCTCTGTAAAATGTCAATAATAATGGTACCTACTATGATTGGTATTTGTGAGTATTCAGTGATTTAAAATATACGTGAAGTATTTATAATAGTAGCTGGCACTGGCACATAATAAGAATCAGTAAATATTAATGATTATTTGTGTTTTATTTAAATAAAGTCCTTTGTACCATCCCTGATACATAGTAAGTGCTCAATGAATGACTGTTATCACTATAATGACCAAACATATAATAGTGTCATCCTTCTAGCATAATCTTTATAATGGTGCCTCCCTCTCACATCACACCATGTGAAAATGACTCCAGTGCTTAAAAATCAAAACCACCAGGTTGGGACTAAGGCACACTCAGGATTTTCAGTCACTTGCAGGGCAGTGTTAAGAGGCAGTGGAAAGAACAACTCATGTGCCCAATGTACTGGGGGTAGAGGGAAGGAAGGGGGTTGAAGAGAGAGAGACAGAAAGCAAAAGATGTGTGTTCTCACACATGAATTCTGCAGCTGGTGTGACCCTGCCTGCAATGTGTTTACCACCATGACAAAGTTCCCAATAGCCCTGCTAAAGCTTTTGGCCAAAAACCCAATAATTTTGTGGATTCTCTATCCAATCTCCTTACTTACACATGGGGCAAATAAGACCCAGAGAGGGAAAGGTGCTTACCCAAAGTCACACAACTGATGAGTGACAGCCAGGACAAGAATGAGGACTTCTAGCCCCAAGTCCAAGGTAATATCTACTAGGCCATGTACCTAGAAATGGAAATTATGGCTCAAAGAAGTGGCCCAGCAGGTCCTAAAACAGGTCCTCTTAGAGGAAAATGTAAGGAAAATCTTGCTTGGAGTAACAAAGTATACACTCGTGTCCTCTCTCTGTTACATAGTAAGTGCTCAATAAATGACTGTTGTTACTATAATGCTCAAACATATAATAATGTCATCCTTCTGGCATTACCTTTGTAATGGTTCCTGCCTTTCACACCTCACCATGTGAGAATTACTCCAGTGCTTAAAAATCAAAGCCACAGGAGGTTGGCTTGAATGAGAGATGTCTGTCTGCTCCTCCATCCCACCAGTATCTTTTCTCCACTCGTGTGACCAGGTACTTCACAGGCATGCCCAAAAGACTGTCTAGCTATTACATTACATAATGTCAATATAACAACATCCCTGAGGTGCTCCAGATGTCCATATAATTGGTATAACTGCTACAGGACTTACCCCCCAAAAAAGAGGGAGTCCCAGAAACAGCTAAGAGATAAAGAGAACAGTTACTCTGTGGCTATCAAAAATGGTCTATTCCCCTATTTATGATGTCTGCCTTGGCTTGTTCTTATTGGCCAGATGGTCCTGGAGCTAATGTATTTCTATCCAGTAAAATGCAAAAAGGAAGCAGCTATAACTGCCACTGCTATTGGCCCTCATACAGGCTTTTCTGTAAATGATACTAGAGCAAACAGCTTAAAGTGTTCTGAAAAGACACTTTGAAAGTGTCCACATTAGATATCAGGTATCATTGCCTAGTTTCTTTACAAACCCCACCTCTAAAGCCAGTTCACTAACCCTTACTCCAGCTATGCTGTAAATTCCAATGATATATGTGTTAAATTGTCTCTGGTCTTTAGGTTATGAATGCAGATAAAATCTAATCATTTAACAAGTCATTGCCAAACATCATCATGTACAGGATTTCAAGAGAAGTTCAAAAACAAATACAATGCAAGGCCTTCTCTCAAGGAGCTAAAAGTTTGGAAGGGGAGATATAACATGTACTTATTAAAAATCTAGTGGAACTCTAAGGTGTATCTGCTTATTAGCCCTAATGCAGCCTTTGTCAACTTTCCACTAAAATAACCAGAAGACAGAGATAAACACACAAAAAAAACACATAATGAAAAAGGAAAAAAAAAAAAAAAGACAACCTAGTAGAAATTTGTGTTCATTGTGAAGCAGCTGGTGTTCCTATAGGAAAACTTAAAGGCTTGGCTCAAGTTATCCAGGTTTCATCTCATGGAACCCACTGTCTGCACTAACTCAAACCCAAGAAACGAAAAAACTGCTCTATTTTTAGAGCATGGATGCTGTTTACTGAGGGGATCAGAATACAGGGCTTGACACATGGTGTGCAGTAACCAATTCCTGCTAACTGAATAAATGAACAAGTTATTCCATTATCCATCCATTCTCATATAGCTACTCCTAATGTCTTAATTCTAAGTCCTTTGCCAGACAGTAACTCTCTGAACATGAAGCAGAAGTGCCTTGCTATGGTTTGGATGTAGTTTCTTTGGCCCCACCAAAATGCATGTGAAAATTTGATCCCTAATGTGGCAGTGTTGGAAGGCAGAAACTAGTGGGAGGTATTTGGTTCATGGGGAAGGATCCCTCATGAATAGGTATTTCCCTCCTGCAGGAGTGAGTTTCTGCTCTCACAGGAATTAATTACTTCCTGAGACAGTGGGTTGTTAGAGTCTGTCTTCCTCAGTTTCTCTCTCTTGCTTCCTGTCTCATCATGTGATCTCCTTTCTCACATTGGCTTCCCTTCTGCTTTCTGCCATGAATTAAAGCAACCCAAGGCCCTCATCAGATGCAGCTGCCCAATCTTGAACTTTCCAGTCACCAGAATCATGAGCTAAATAAACCTCTTTTCTTTACAAACTACCCAGTCTCAGGTATTCTGTTATGGCAACACTAAATGAACTAAGACAGGCTGGAAATGGCAAATTGCATCCTAGAACATGTCTTTATGTATAATTGCTTTATATATAAAGTGATTCAACCTGGGAAAGGAAAAAACAATAATTTCTGGTAGTACTATATGCTAAAAATTGGATTTTACATGTGTTTCATTGATTCAGAGTATTATAAAGAATGTAGATGAACTAGGATAAAATGCTATCTTGGCAAACTGGAATGTTATAGATCAGTTTCTCAATTTCAGCACTTTTGGACCACAGAATTTTCTTTTGTTGAGTGTGTGTCCCATGTATTGTAGTGTTTAACAGTATCCCAGGCCTTGATTCACTAGATACCAGTAGCAAACATACCCCTCTCCAAGTCATAACAACCAAAAATGTCTCCAGATGTTATCTAATGTCCCTTGGGGGAAAATTGCTCCCAGTTGAGAACCATTGCCATGGATAAATGTCTAAGAACCTGGAAATTATATGGTGAGCTATTCACATTACATTGCCATCTAACTGTAAAGCTGACCTATCACCATGTAAATAACCTTGAGTGAAAGCCAAGGGAAGTCAGACCATCAAGTATCAACAAACTCAAGGTTTTGATATAACTGAAAATTTTGAAAGATAACTAGCATGAGCTTCAGATGAAAACATGCAGAACAAAGAAAAATAAAGATTATCCAAAAGATCCCAGAAATAATCTACTGCAAGATACAGAAGAAAATTTCAGAAAACTGTTTTGTATTCTCAACAGAGAGCAAAAGAAAAAAAACTGGTATCCATGAAATGAGCAGGAAGTCATTAGGACAAATAGCTAAAATGAAAATATAACAAATATTATGACTCAATGCGATAAAAGGATGAAATAAAAGGTAGTATTTTAAATATTAAAAAACACTATAGCTGTAATTGTGAAATCAAAATACACAAAAGAAGCAGTAAATAAGCAAAATTGATAAAGCATAAAATCACAACAGTAATGTGGGACATTCTCCCAGACTGCAAAGGCAAAGGAAAAAGAGAAACCCATGAAAAAAAAATTGGAAAAAAAAACAAAAGCTAATATGCAGATACTTAGCATTTCTAAAAATGTCATCAAAACCAAAAGAAAAAGAAGCATTAACCAAAGATATAGTATAAATTAAATGTACTCAGATAGAAAAGACTTATTCATATACAAATTGAAAGGGTCTGCTGATTTCCAGATCAATTCAATTAAAAACCACGCTCATATAAAAAACAGCATTATCTTTTCAAAAAGTAAGTGATTTATAATAGGAGGAATGCTACATACATGCAGAGATTTTTTTAAAGAAAAAAGGGGATTTCTGTGAAGAAACAATAATCAGGCAGGTCTCATATTTTTGCTCTAAAATGAGTTATAACCCAAGAATCATATTCAGCCAGTTTGTACTAGATAAGCAAGGGCTAAGAAAAAACATACTATTCCTATTCACTTTTTTTGAGATAGGGTCTTCCTCTATTACCCAGGCTGAAGTGCAGTGGTGCCAGCATGGCTCACTGCAGCCCCAACCTCCTGGACTCAATCGATCCTTCCACCTCAGCCTCCTGAGTAACTGGGACTACAAGCATGTGCCAAAATGCCCAGCTAATTTTTTTTTTTTTATTTTTTGTAGTGCTGAAGTTTTGCCATGTTGCCCAGGTTTGTCTTGAACTCCTGGCTTCAAGCAATCCTCCCACCTCAGCCTTCCAAAGTGCTGGGATTACAGGATGAGCCACTGCACCTGGCCTATATTCACTTCTTTAAAGCTATTTAAAAGTATACCCCCATATGAAGCAGGCAAAAAGAAAAAGAAGTAAAAGTATATCCCCAAAAGAAAAAGAAGTCAAAGTATAACCCCAAAGGGCAAGGAAATAAAAAAAGAATATCTCAGAAATACAGGATTGATGTAAAAAGACTGATAGTAAACACTAGCAATCTAAACTGAGTATATCAGAGTATATGTATTCTGTAGGAAATCAGAAGTTTACTAAAAGTGTACTAAATATTTTAAAGTTAATACAATTTTTCTGTTGACTGAAAATTATATAGCTACATAAAAAACATAGCTCTCAAAAACATTTAAAATAATCATGAATAGAATATAAGTATTCAAAACACCAGGAAAAAAAATTATATATATTCCATCA
Organism: Papio anubis; assembly: GCF_008728515.1. Classification (NCBI taxonomy): domain Eukaryota; kingdom Metazoa; phylum Chordata; class Mammalia; order Primates; family Cercopithecidae; genus Papio; species Papio anubis. The sequence goes on along the minus strand of NC_044980.1, from coordinate 144,714,295 downwards.
GACACAGAAAATAGTAAAACAAGAAAGCAGAAAATAAGCTAGACATCATCAAGATAGCTGACTACAAGTGCCCAATGCTCATTTCTTCTGCAGAGAGGGGTCAAAACAATAAAGAAATAATTACACTTCAAGTGGAGTGTATAATAGAGAATAATGGAATGCATCAAGGAAGTCATATAAACCCCCTAAGGCATGGAAACTCAGAATGGCTGCAAAGCTAAATGGGAGGTCCCCAGCAATCCCCATTACCACCACAGACACCTGCAATCTTAGTTGCAGAACAGCCAAACAGTCCTCATGGGTCCTAAGCCCAGTAAAGGGAGATGCCCAGAGTCCATGCAGCAGAACTGTGCCAGAGAAAGAATTCACACTGGGTCTATCCCATTCCCCAGGACCCAAACTGTTATGGCATAGTGCTATTTTGAGAGTAGAGCCACTGCTAAAGCGCATCCTTCCTGGGGACCAATAGCCTCATACCTCTGAGACCCCATCATTATTCCACTACACCCATACAAAGGGCTGCAGTGCCATAACCCCAACATAAATGTGTACCAAGGGGTACAACTGTGACCCAAGCACCTGAGCTCAGGCAGTATCCTGCACTCCAAGAAAGAGGTGGTCTAGCAGATTGGTGAGACCATCCCTAAAATTGGGAAAATCAATATTCCCACCACTAAGGGCCCAAGGACTGGCATGTCCAGAACCCACTGCCACCAGGAACACCACATTCTCAAGTGTTAAAGCCATCACATACATTCCCCATCCCCAGGTCTGAAGGACCAGCCCACCGGGGTCCCACTACCACCAGCAATCCCACCCACTTCATTGTTGGAGATGCCATACATCACACACTACTCCCATAGCCCAAGGACTGGCCCACCTCACGCCCATCACTGCCAGTAATGCTGCTATGCCCAGTGTGTGTCCCCTCTAAGGGCCTCAGAACTAGCCCACTTGGAGGCCCCTGCCTGCAGCAAAGCCATACCACTGCCTTCACAAACACCCAAGTCTAGGCCGATGAGTCATTCTTAAACATCACTGACATTGGTTACAGCCAAAGAAATCACACAGAGACACTACTATGCACACCCAAAACCAAAGCCAAAGGACTCTATTCAATCCGCACCGTAGGACACATCTACAGAAATTAATCTTTCCCTATAAAAGCTACTCCGTAAAACAGGAAGAGGTGAGTATTCCCCGAGACATGCAAATATCAGTGCAGTGATGAGAGAATCATGAAAAATCAAGAAAACATGATATCTCTAAAAGAACACAATGAGTTTCCATAAACAGATCTCAAAAAAAAATTGAAATCTATGAAATGCCTAGAAAGGAATTCAAAATAATGATGTTAAAGAAACTCAGTGAGATACCAGAGATACAAGAGAAGGCAGATGGACGTTTCAACAAAGTCAAAAAAAAAATTTATCTAAATGAGGAATTTAACAGAAATAGATATTTAAAAACTAAATGGAAATTTAAAATGCTACCAAAAACTTCAACAGACTAAATCAAGCAGAAGGAAAAAAGTCTGAACTTGAGGACAGGTATTTTTAAATAACCCAGTCAGATCAAATATAAAAGAATTAAGACAGCCAATGGGATGTATGGGACACCAGTAAGTGAAGAAATTTTCACATTATGAAAACACCAGAAGGAGAAGAGACAAAAAGGGGCATAGAAAACTCATTCAATGAAATAATAGCTGGAAGTTTTTAAAGTTGTAGTAGAGATGTAAACATTCTGATCCAAGGAGCTCAAAAGGTCCCAAACAGATCCAACCTAAACAGTTCTTCCTCAAGGCACAATATGGTCCAAGTGTCAAAATTCAAAGACAGAAAATACTAAAAACAGCAAAAGAAAAAGTGTCAGATCAAATATTAGGAAACCCCCCTTAGACTAACAGCAAATTTATCAGCGGAAATCTTACAGGCCAATAGAGAATAGCAGAATATTTTCAAAGTGCTGAAAGAAAAACAACTGTCACCCAAGAATACTAAACTCAGCAAAGCTATCTTTCGGAAATAAAATAAAAATAAAGCCTTTCCTAAACAGGCAAAGACAGAAAATCTATCACCACTAGAATGGCCTTACAAGAAATGCTCAAGTTAGTCCTCTTTTTGGAAATAAAAAGACAATATCTGCCATCATGAAAACACACAAAAGTATAAAACTCACTAGTAGAGCTGGTCCACAAATTAGAAACAGAAAGAAATCAAATCTTATCACTACAAAAAATCATTAAGGACAAAGATAAATAATAAGAGAGAAAGAAAGGAACAAAGGATATATAAAACAACCAAAAAACAATTAACAAACTGACAGTAGTAAGTCCTAATAGATCAGTAATAACCGTGAGTATAAGCAGCTTAAATCTCCAATTAAACGATACAGATTGCTTGAGTGAATTATAAAAACAAAACCTAACTACATGCTGCCTACAAGAAACTCTGCATTTATAAAAACACAGTAGACTAAAAGTGAAGGAATGGGAAAAGATATTTCATGCAAATGGAAAGCAAAAACAAACAAGAGTAGCTATACTTACGTCAGATAAAATAGACATTAATTCAAAAACTATAAAAAGAGACAATGAAGGTATTACATAATGATAAAACAGAGAATATAATGACTACAAACATATGTGCACCCAGCTCCAGAGCATCCAGCTATAGAAAGCAAATATTATTAAATCTCAAGGGAGAGATAGACTTCAATATAATAATAGTTGGGGACCTCAACACCCCACCTCAGCACTGGAAGTTTCTTTCTATACAGAAAATCTACAAAGAAACATCAGATTTAAACTGCATTATAGATCAAAAGGACCTAACAGACATTTACAGGACATTTCATCAAACAACTGCAGAATACCATTCTTCTCATCAGCACACAGAACATTCGCCAGGATAGGCCATACGTTAGGGCATAAAACAGGTCTCGACAAATTTTAAAAATCAAAATTAGGCTGTTCTGCCTAAGGAGTAGCTACCTTTTTAAATTCCTTTAATTTAAAAAAAAAAATCAAAATTACATAAAGTATCTTTTCAACGCCAGTGAAATTAAACTAGACATCAATAAAAAAGAGAATCTTTGGAAACTGTACAAATACATGTAAATTAAACAATATGCTACTGAATGACCAATGGGTCAATGAAGAAATCAGGAAGAAAATTTTAAAATTTCTTGAGACAAATGAAACTGGAAACACAAACCATACCAACACCTATGGATTAGAGCAAAAGCAGTTCTAAAAGGGTATTTTATAGCAATAAACACCTACACCAAAACAGTAGAAAGACTTTAAATAAACCTAATGGTGTAACTGAAGGAACTAGAAAGGCAAGACAAATTAAACCCAAAATTAGTAGAAGGAAAGAAATAATCAGAGCGGAAATTAACAAAGTGGAGTCTAAAAAACAGAAAAGATCAACAAAACGTTGATTTTTAAAAAGATAAAATCAACAAACCATTATCTAAAGTAACTAAAAAGATATGAGAGAATACCTGAATAAATAAAAAGATACCAAAAAAAAGGAGACATTAAAACTAATACTACAGAAATAAATGCCAAAAAATTGAAAAACCTAGAGACAAAGGAAAAAATTCTGGACCCATACCACTTACCAAGATTGAACCAGGAAAAAAGAGAAAACCTAAACAGATAATCATGAGTCATGAGATTGAATCAGTAATAAAATGTCTCCCAGAAAAACAAAGCCCAGGATCAATGACTTCACTGCTGAATTCTACCAAACTTTTAATTAAGGACTAACACGAAGGCTTCTCAAACTATTCCAAAAAAATTAGGGGGAATAAATTTTTCTTTTTTTTTTCAAGACGAAGTCTCACTCTGTTGCCCAGGCTGGAGTGCAGTGGCGTGATCTCGGCTCACTGCAATCTCCGCCTTCCGGGTTCAAGTGATTCTCCTTCCTCAGACTCCTGAGTAGCTGGGATTACAGGTGCCTGACACCACGTCCTGCTAATATTTGTATTTTTAGTAGAGACAGGGTTTCGCCATATTGGCCAGGCTGTTCTCAAACTTGTGACCTTGTGATCTGCCCACCTCAGCCTCCCAAAGTGCTGAGATTACAGGTGGGGGAAGATATTTTTCAAAAGTCATTCTACAAGGCCAGGATCACTCAGATACCAAAACCAGACAAGGAGGCAACAAAAAAGAAAATTACAGGGCAATATTTATGATAAACATAGACACAAAAAAATCAACAAAATACTAGCAAACTAAATCTAACAACACATTAAAAAGATTATATACACCATGATCAAGTGGGATATATCCAGGGAAGCAAGGATGGCTAAACATATGCAGATCTATAAACACGATAAATCGCATCAATAGAATGAAGGACAAAAACCTTATGATAATCTGTATGGATGTAAAAAAAACAAAAACAGTTTTAATAAAACTCAACATCCCTTCATGATTAAAAACTTGCAACGAACTAGGTATAGAAGAAATGTACCTCAGTACAACAAATCCAAAGCTAATATTATACTGAATGGGTAAAAGTTGAAAACGCTCCAAGAACTGGAACAAGACAAAAATGCCCACTTTCACCACTCTTATTCAATATAGTACTGAAAATCCTATCCAGAGCAATTAGGAAAGAGAAAGAAATAAAGAATATTCTAATTGGAAAAGAGGAAGTCTTTTCCTTGGTCTTACATGAAGAAAAACCTAAAGATTCTACCAAAAACAACTCTCAGAACTGATAAACAAACCTGTAAAGTTGCAGGATATAAAATCAAGGTACAACATTTAGTAGCATTTCTGTGCACCAATAACAAACTAGTTGAAAAAGAAATCAAAACAGACATCCCATTTAAAATAGCTACCAGAAAAAAAAAACCTAGGAATAAATTTAACAAGGAGATGAAGGATTTCTACAATGAAAACTACAGAACACTGGTAAAAAGAAATTGAAGGGAACAAAAAAAAATTGAAAGACATCTCATGTTCATAGATTAGAAGAATTAATATTATTAAAATGGCCATTCTACCCAAAGCAATCTACAGATTCAATGCAATCCCTATCAAAATACTAATGACAGAATGGGTACAGTGGCATATGTCTATACTCCCAGCACTTTAGGAGGCTGAGGCAGGAGGATTGCTTCAGCCCAGAAGTTTGAGACCAGCTTAGACAACATAGCAAGACCTGGGCAACACAGCAAAAATTAGCTGGGCAGTGTGGTGCACTCCTGTAGTCCCAGCTACTCAGGAGGATTAAGTGGGAGGATCGTTTGAGCCTGGGAGGTCAAGGCTGTAGTGAAATATGATTGTGCTTGTGCCACTGTACTCCAACCTGGGCAACAGAGCAAGACTCTCTCTCTCTCTGTCTCTCAAAAAAAAAAAATACATTCTTCATAGAAATAGAAAAAAAAAAAAAAACCTAAAATTTGCATGGGAACACAAAAGACCTCAAATAGCCAAAGCAATCCTGAGCAAAAAGATCAAAGCTGGAGGCATCACATTACCTAACTTCAACATATACTACAAAGTATAGTAAACAAAATAACAGACACATAGACCTATGAAACAGAACAGAGAAAATAGAAATTAACCCACATATTTATAACTAATTGATTTTTGACAAGATGCCAAGGACATAAAGGGGAAAGAAAAGTCTCTTCAATAAATGGTGCTAGGAAAACTGGATATCCGTATACGAGGAATGAAACTAGACCCCTCTCTCACCATATACGAAAATCAACTCAAAATGGACTGAAGACTTAAATATAAGACCTAAAACTATAAAATTCCAGGAAGAAAACACAGGGGAAATCCTTCAGGACATTAGTCTCGGCAGAGGTTTTATGGAGAAGAGCTCAAAAGTATAAGCAACAGAAGCAAAAATAAACAAGTGTGATTGTATCAAACTAAAAAGCCTCTGCACAGCAAAGGAAACAATCAACAGAGTAAAGAGACAATCTATAGAATGGGAGAAAATATTTGCTAGCTATCCAACAAAGAATTAATATCCAGAATATACAAGAAACTCAAACAAGGTAACAGCAGAAAAAAAAATCTGATTGTAAAATGGGTAAATCTTCTGAATAGGTATTTCTCAAAAGAAGACATGTAAAAATATATATATGAAGTATATTTTTTAAATGCTTTGGCTTTTGTGAATCATCTTGGGGATGGGAGACAGGATTACATTACAGCTCCAACTCAGACAGACAGAGCAGCATGCAGAGGCTCACACTGAATTTTAGCTCCAGAATGACTACAGGAACAAACCAGGAATCCTGAGAGAACCCACAGACCCTCTGAAGGAAGCAGACTGCTCCTGCAGGACCTGGGGAGTGTGAGTGCCCAAACTGCAGTAGTGGGAAATGGAGATCGTCTGCCCCTGAACACACACACCCCTACTGGGGAAAATGAAGGTCTAGTTTGCGGGAGAAGTTTCTGACCTTACCTGGAGCTGAGTTAATTTAGAGAGTCAGAGTCGAGCAAACTATGGGGGTAGAGGAAGCAGTAGAAAATGCCCTATGAGCTCTCTGGGTCCCTAAGCAGGACATTCCTGCCTGGCACCATAGGAATCCTTTGGGAAGGTGACCAGAGGGGTGGGGAAAACCCCACAAGGAGAAGGAAGTCTCCAGCTCAACTTTGTAATAATTTGAACCTGAGGAGAAGCCTCCTGGCCAGAACTCAGGGGAGGGCACAAATCCAGTGTGCAGACTCCACAGGTATGGGACGGGGGAGGTGCGGGGGTGGGAAGTTGGGGGAAGAACTAAAGCCCTTTTCTTTCACAGATGGGAGGCAGGTAGCTTGGGGCAAACTCTCAGCCCAGCTTGCCCACTGCCTGGAAACAGACTCGGTGCTGTTAGGGGGGCCATAGTGGGAGTGAGACTGACCCTTCGGATTGCGTGGGACCTGGATGAGGCCTGTAACTGCCAGTTTTCCTCCATTTCCCTGAAAAGCTGCATGACTTAGCAGAGGCAGCCATAATACTCCTAGGAACATAACTCAATTGACCTAGGAACCTCACCCTCATCCCCCACGGCAGCCACAGCAAGACCCACCCAAGGAGAGTGAGCTCAGACATACCTATCACTGCGCCACCTGATGGTCAATCCCTACCCACCCTGGTAGCTGAAGACAAAGGGTATACACTCTTGTGTGGGGCAAAGTGGCTCACACCTGTAATCCCAGCACTTTGAGAAGCTGAGGTGGGTGGATCACCTGAGGTAGGAGTTGGAGACCAGCCAGGCCGACATGGCAAAACCCCATCTCTACTAAAAATACAAAAATTAGCCAGTTGTGGTGGCAGACATCTGTAATCCCAGCTACTTAGGAGGCTGAGGCAGGAGAATCGCTTAAACCCAAGAGACAGAAGTTGCAGTAAGCTGAGATGGCGCCACTGTATTCCAGCCTGGGTGACAGTGAGACTCTGTCTCAAAAAAAAAAAAAAAAGACAAAGGACATATTCTCTTGGGAGTTCTAGGGCCCTGCCCACCACCAGCTTTTCTCCAAACTACCACAGCTGATACTCTCTGGAAAGTGCCACCTCCCAGCATGAGGCCAATCAGCACAAAAATAGAACATTAAACCACCAAAGCTAAGAACCCTCACAGAGTCCATTGCACCCCCCTGTCACCTCCACCAGAACAGGTGCTGGTATCCATGGCACTAACCAGAGCAATCAGACCAGAGAAAGAAATATAGGGCATCCAAATCGGTAAAGAGGAGGTCAAACTGTCACTGTCTGCTGACAATATAAATGTCTACCTTGAAAACCCTAAAGACTCCTCCAGAAAGCTCCTAGAACTGATAAAAGAATTCAGCAAAGTTTCCAAATACAAGATTAATATACATAAATCTGTAGCTATTCTATACACCAACATCGACCAAGCAGAGAATCAATTCAAGAACTCAATTCCTTTTACAGTAACTGCAAAAAATAAAAATAAAATACTTAGGAATATACCTAACCAAGGAGGCAAAAGACCTCTACAAGGAAAACTACAAAACACTGCTGAAAGAAATCATAGATAACACAAGCAAATGGAAACACATCCCATGATCATGGATAGGTAGAATTAATGTTGTGAAAATGACCATACTCCCAAAAGCAATCTACAAATTCAATGTAATCCTCATCAAAATACCACCATTATTCTTCACAGAATTAGAAAAAAACAATTCTAAAATTCATATGAAGCCAAAAAAGAGCTGCATAGCCAAACCAAGACTAAGCAAAAAGCACAAATCCGGAGGCATCACATTACCTGATTTCAAACTATACTATTAGGCCATAGTCACCAAATCAGCATGGTACTGGTATAAAAATAGGTACATAGACCAATGGAACAGAATAGAGAAACCAGAAATAAACCCAAATACTTACAGCCGACTGATCTTTGACAAAGCAAAAAAAAAAAAAAAAAAAGTGGGAAAAGGACACCCTTTTCCACAAATGGTGCAGGGATAATTGGCTAGTCACATGTAGGAGAATGAAACTGCATCCTCATCTCTCACCTTATACAAAAATCAACTCAAGATAGATTAAGGAGTTAAACCTAAGACTTGAAACTATAGAAATTCTAGAAGATGACACTGGAAAAACCCTTCTAAACACTGGCTTAGGCAAGGATTTCATGACCAAGAATCCAAAAGTAAATGCAATAAAAACCATGATAAATAGCTGGAACTGAATTGAAATAAAGAGCGTTTTTTGTTTGTTTGTTTGTTTTGTTTTTTTTTGTTTTTGAGATGGAGTCTTGCTCTGTCGCCCAGGCTGGAGTGCAGTGGCACTATCTCGGCTCACTGCAAGCTCTACCTCCTGGGTTCATTCTCCTGCCTCAGCCTCCCGAGTAGCTGGGACTACAGGCGCTTCCTACCACACTCAGCTGATTTTTTATATTTTTAGTAGAGTCAGGGTTTCACCGTGTTAGCCATGATGGTCTCGATCTCCTGACCTTGTGATCCACCCGCCTCGGCCTCCTAACATGCTGAGATCACAGGCATGAGCCACCACGCCCGGCCGAACTAAATAACTTTTGCATGGCAAAAGGAACAGTCAGCAGATTAAACAGACAACCCACTAAGTGAGAGAAAAATCTTCACAATCTATACGTCTGACAAAGGACTAATATCCAGAATCTACAACAAACTCAGCCACATCAGCAAGAAAAAAAACAATCCCATCAAAAAGGGAGCTAAGGACATGAATAAACAGTTCTCAAAAGAAGATATACAAATGACCAACAAACATATGAAAAAATGCTCAACATCACTAAAGATCAGGGAAATGCAAATCAAAACCACAATGCAATACCACTGACTCCTGCAAGAATGGCCATAATCAAAAAATCAAAAAACAATAGATGTTGGCATGGATGCAGCGATCGGGGAACACTTCTACACTGCTGGTGGGAATGTAAACTAGTATAGCCACTATGGAAAACAGTGTGGAGATTCCTTAAAGAACTAAAAATAAAACTACCATTTGATCCAGCAATCCCACTACTGGGTATCTACCCAGAGGAAAAGAAGTCATTATACGAAAAAAAATACTTGCACACTTATGTTTATAGAAGCACAATTCACAATTGCAAAATTGTGGAACCAACCCAAATGCACATCAATCAACGAGTGGAATATCTATGAGGGAATACTACTCGGCCATAAAAAGCAGTGAGTTAACGGCATTCACAGCAACCTGGATGAGATTGGAGACCACTATTCTAAGTGAAGTAATTCAAGAATGGAAAACCAAACATCATATGTTCTCACTGATATCTGGGAGCTAAGCTATGAGAATGCAAAGGCATAAGAATGATACAATGGACTTTGGGGACTTGGGAGGAAGGGTAGGAGGGGGACCAGGGTAAAAGGCTACAAATACGGTGCAGTGTATACTACTTGAGCGATGGGTGCACCAAAATCTCACAAATCACCACTAAAGAACTTACTCATGTAACCAAACACCACCTGTATCCCAATAACCTATGGAAAATTAAACAAAAATAAAAAATAAAATGTTTAACATCATTAATCATGAGGGGAAATGAAAATCAAAACCACAATGAGGTATCATCTCACCCCAGTTAGAATGGCCATTAGCAAAGAGACAAAAAATAACAAACGCTGGTGATGACACAGAGAAAGAGAAATTCTTACTATTGGTAAAAATGTAAATTCTTATGGAATGTAAATTCTTATGCAATTTCCCCATTAAGGAAAGCAGAACAGAGGTTGCTTAAAAAACTAAAAATAGAACTACCATATGATCTAGGAATCCCACCACTGGGTATACATAGAGAGAAAAGGAAATCAGCATGTTGAAGAGATATCTGACCTCCTATGTTCATTTCAGAACTATTCACAATAACCAAGGTATGAAATCAACGTGTGTCCATCAGCAGATGAATGGACAAAGAAAATGTGGTATATATACGTAATGGAATACTATTCAGTCATTTTAAAAGAATGAAATACTCTCATTCATGGCAACATGAATGAGCCTGGAAGACGTCATATTAAGTGCAGTAAGCCAGTCACAGAAAGATAAATAACCACATGTTCTCATTCACATGTGGAAGCTAACAAAGTTGATTTCACATAAGTAGAAAGTAGAATAGTGGTTACTAAAGGCTAGGAAGAGTAGGGGTGCAGGGAAACAGGGATAGGCTGGTTAATGGATAAAAATTGCAGCTAGCTAAGAGGAGTAAGTTCCAGTGTTCTCTAACACTGTGAGGTGACTACAGTCAACAATAATTTATTGTATATTTTCAAATAGATAGATTTTGAATGTTCCCAGCACAAAGAAATGATAAATATTTGAAGTGATAGATATGCTATCTTCCCTGATTTGATCATTATATAGTATATACATGTTCAAAGTATCATACTGCTTTCCATAAATATGTTCACTTATTATGTGTCAATTAAAAGTAATAGTGATAAATTTTCTTTACCTGTGGAAAAAATAACCAAAAAATGTGATAAAGAGAAAAATACATTTAAAAGATCCGAAAAAATTAAACGATTTTAGTAAATATCAAGAAACCATAAAAATTAACATTCTATTTTATTAATCCTTAGATTTACAAATTGATTTATTAATCCCAAAAACTCAGTTTATTTCATTTGCCCAAAGATTTCCTTTATGTCTCACTCTCAGAAAAGAAAATGTACTTTCTAATAAATAATTCACATTAGAAAAATAAATAAGACAGTTATAGACATTCAGAAATAAATATAAATCAGTTTAACAACTCTCTTATATGGCAAAAAAAAAAAACCTCTCAAAATGAGTGACTTCCCCCAACACACACACGACTAAATTTCATACTATTGAAAGGAGATCTCTCTAAAACCAAGTAACACACACCAAAGGAAAAAAAAAGTTTAAAAGCTAGAGAAACGGAGAAAGACATGACAGACCACCTAAACATTAGGAAATCAGGTTCACAATAGTATTATGTAAAAAGTAGAAAAAGTTTTAAAAAGAAGCCTTAGCTGGGCACAGTGGCTCACAGGTGTAATCCCAGCACTTGAGGAGGCCAAGGCAGGTGGATCACTTGAGTTCAGGAGTTTGAGACCAGACTGGGCATTCTGGTGGAACCCTGGCACTACAAAAAATACAAAAATAAGTCAGGTGTGGTGGCATGCACCTGTAGCCCCAGCTACTCAGGAGGCTGAGGTAGGAGAATCACCTGAGCCTGGGGAAGTCGAGGCTGCATTGAGCTGTAATTGCACCACTACACCCCAGCCTGGGTGACACAGTGAGATCCCATCTCAAAAAAAAATAATAATTTTAAAAAACACTAATATAAAGGATAAAATGCCTAATGAAAAATATTAGTTTTTTATTAACCAAGAAATTTCTTTGAAATATATATAAATTACATTATATAGATATAGAGGAGAAAAAATTAGCAGTGAGATAATTAAATATACCTAAATCTGACTGGAAAGGTGAACAAAAATTAAGACAAAAGGATGCAAATAACATAAATTAATTATATTGATTTAACAAACCAGATACTCTACAATAAGGGAATATATCTTCCTTCCAGCACTCATAAAAGTCATAAAAATCTGTCATTTATTAAGCCACAATGAATACCTCAATAAGCTGCAAAAATAAATGTACAGATCACATTTCAGAGCATAATGCAATAAAATTTGAAATTAAAGTTTCAAGTTTTAATATATCACCTTCTTAGAAATTATTGTTCTCCCAAGTAACTTTTGAAAGTGGAAATCAAGATCCTTATTACAGATTATTTCAAGAACAATAAAATTTGAAGCTACTACATTCCAAAATATATGTGAGATGGTCTAAGCTATATGTATATTAAAATTTAAAACTTCACATGTGTCATTACTCAACAAGAAAAAGTGGAAATAAATGTAAGAATTGAAGACAATGTTAGAAAAAGAATAAACTAAGGTAAGCAAAAATAATAAATCCAAAAGCAAAAAATTAATGAATTGTTAAGTTACCCAAAGAACCATTAAATGTTTAAAAATACTTATAGAATGTCTAACAGAGGAAGAGACTGAAGCAAGTTAAAAATATTGGAAATAAGAATAATTTTTTTACTGTAAAGAATACTGTGCATAACTCCAGGCTAATAAATTTGAAAAATCTCACTGAAATATTTTCTTTTCTAGGAAAAAGTAACTTAAAATTTACTTAGGCACATTGAAAACTTGACTATTTAAATAGCAGAAAAAAACTGAAATAAAATTTCAACCAACATCTTGTATTATATGCCAAAATTAATTTACAGTAGGTTAAAAAATTAAAGTTAAAATGTAATTCTTAAAAGAAGAAGAAAATGTATGAATTTTTTTAACTTAGATTGTATCAACAATCCTACATATAAGTAAATGCAGAATTCACAAAGGAAAAAACATCTACAGATTTGACTATACTGAATTAGAACTTTGGTATAAAAAAGGCTTTGGAAGGCAAATTTTAAAATCAGAAAAATATGGTTTCAATATACATGACAGAAAAAGGTATACTCTTAATATAACAAGAATAGGAAATGAACAATCATTAACAGAAATAAAAATGGCAAAAAATAAAAATAAAATGTTAAACTTCTCTGGCATGCAGCAGGTAAATTCAAATAAAAATAAGATATTTGCTGCTACTAAATTGATCTTTCAGATGAGAATTCCAAGTTCTAGTGGGAGTATGGAAAAATTGATGCTCTCTACAAAAAATAAGCATGTAATTTAAAAAAATTATCCTTTCTGGAAGGCAATTTGCCCATTTATATCAGAAGCCTGAAAATGTACATATTCTTTTTTTTAATTTTATTTTTATTATTATTGTTATACTTTAAGTTCTAGGGTACATGTGCATAACGTGCAGGTTTGTTACATATGTATACTTGTGCCATGTTGCTGTGCTGCACCCATCAACTCATCAGCACCCATCAACTCGTCATTTACATCAGGTATAACTCCCAATGCAATCTCTCCCTCCTCCCCCCTCCCCATAATAGGCCCTGGTTCCCTTTCCGGAGTCCAAGTGATCTCATTGTTCAGTTCCCACCTATGAGTGAGAACAGGTGGTGTTTGGTTTTCTGTTCTTGCGATAGTTTGCTGAGAATGATGGTTTCCAGCTGCATCTATGTCCCTACAAAGGACACAAACTCATCCTTTTTTATGGCTGCATAGTATTCCATTGTGTATATATGCCACAGAAAATGTACATATTCTTTAATCCAACAATTCTACTTGTAGAAATGTATCCTAATTAAATGGGTATGTAAAACTACTTAGAGGGATGTTCATTTCAGTATTATTTATAAAACATTGTTTATATTGTGATATATTCAAATGATGAATTTTTTAAGAATTATATAGAATACTAAATGTCACAAAAAATTTTCATTACGGATTAAGTTTTTAAAGACCATTTTTTAAGAAAAGAGAATCTAAATTATAATTGTATATTATCTCAAAATATGTTATACATTCAGATTCCCAGGCCTACTTCCAAACATACTGAATTAGCCCAAGAGTGGGATTCAGGGATGTGTATTTGTAACACGTTCTATGTATAAAGATCTGTATATGATAGAGAAATAAAGACTGAAAGTGTATATAGCATGTTTTTTTCTTAGTAGAAAGGCAATAATTTTTATGTGTTCATAATGTGCATGTTTTATATTTTCCATAATGAATACATATGTTACATTCCTCAATTTAAAAATTATGTTATTTAATGTAAATTAACAACACACAGTGGTTTATGGTAAAGCAAATAAATAAACCTTAACAACCAGGGTTCTGAGTAATTTGTAGAGAAAAATAATTAAGACAGAGAACACGATCTGGTAGCCCACAAGGTATAAAACATCTTTAATCCAGATGATGTTTAACTGTTTTAAAAGTAATTACCCACATTTAAAAACAGGGAGCTCTCCCTTAATAGATATTAACTTCCATCTTCTTTTGAAAACAATAAGATCTGACCACACTGGGTCCAGATGGCAATAACTGATTGGGGTTGAGGGGGTCCTCTTTAGATGTCCAAGGGCTCTCCAGTTTACTGTTGCCCCACCACTCCCTAGTATCCTCCCAAAGCTGAGGTCAAAGTCAATTGCCACACTTTAAGTCAATCATCACACTTTAACTCTATTTTTTTTAATTTATTTATTATTATTATACTTTAAGTTGTAGGGTACATGTGCATAACGTGCAGGTTTGTTCTATTTTTTTTATTACTAAACTGTTTTTACATTTCTGCCTGATCCATAGGTATTTGTCTCTGAGTTCCCTTGATCAAGCAAACACCTAGTCAACCTGTGACAAATACAAGAGGCAAAAACAATACTAACACCTTGCAACTCAGAGTCTCAACCCTGGCTGCACATTGGAACCACCTGCAGTTTTCAAAAGTCCCATGGCTCAGGCCACACCCCAGACCAATCATATCAGTGCCTCAGAGTGGGAACCCAGCATCCACGTTCTTAAATCTTCCCTATTACCCGTTGGAGGTAATAGGTAATTCCAATGGGTAGCCCATGCTGAGAGCCACTGGGTAGCCCAGGCTGACGGCCACTGTTCTGGGGGAAAGGGTGCTAATAGAAGGAACCCAGACTGATTTGAGGAGGCTGAGCCATTATGAGCAGGGAGTCTGGAGACAGTCTGGATTCAAAAATCCAGTTCTTCCACATACAAACTGTGCGTATTTAGCAAGCAAGTGTACTTCTCTGAACCTTCATGTTCTCATCTGCAAGAGTGGAATCATAGTCCCTTTCTTGGAGAATTGCTATGAAGATTAAATGGGATAAGGCCTGCAAAGAGTTCAGCATAGTTCTTCGCTCATTGTAAGTGCTCAATAAATGGAAGCAATAATTAATGTTATCACTAAATATTGTACCTAGCGTAATGGCATAAAGAAGGAAGAGGAGGACATGAGTTGCTCATGACAGTTAGGTACTTCTAACTACTTTATATCATTATCTCTTTTTGTTGCCTCAACAAATCCAGCAGGAAAGCACTAGAGAAAGGGGTTAAGACATAAATGGAGATAGAAGCATTTTGTGAGCCATAAAGAGTTTCCCTGACACAGAAGATTTTTAATGTCGTTATTATTTGTCTCATTTAACTAAAAGCCTCTTGAAGAGAGTCTGCTAACAGTATCTCAGTGATGTTCTCTGCCTCCCCACTCCTGGTCTCCCTGATCTATCTTTATTCCTCACTCATCTGAAAAACAAGTAAAATGAAAGCCTACAGCAAATGTTTCTTGACTTTCCTACTGCACTGGCAGAGCAGAAAGTGAACCTGATGAATGAGCATACAGGAAAGTTCCTGGGTTGAAACAAGAAGAAACCATCACCTCAAGCAGGTTGCAGCTAAAAGGACTGCCAGAAAGTTCAGGCACATGGACTCCCACCTGAGGGATGCCTGCACCTTCCTTTATCTCATTCTTTCCCCTGCTGTCTGCTCTCACCCATCTTGAGTCTCAGGTAACTCTGGGTTTAGGCCTGAGCCTCACAGCCTGCAGTTGAAAGATTCCAGGTCCTAGTTTAGCTCTGCCATTTACTGCAAGCAAGTCACTTCCTTTTCAGAGCCTTCCTCTGTTTTATCATCTGTTAAATGAGAATAATCATCCCAGACTTCTCCATCTACCTTTTATGGGTTTTATGAAGACTGCAGATCAATGGGAGAAAATACATGAAAATGTATATTATTGGCAAAAAATACAAGGCAAGAAACCAGTACCAATGCCATGCATGAACGGTGTTTTTATGTAATGTGGAAGATACCCATTACCCCTTCATTTAATAGTAGAGTTTCATTTGGACTTGCATTTCAACTAACAACTTGATAGAATTTTAGATATCTGCAGGGTGACAGAGAAACTAGTTTGGGGTCAAGGGCCATTCTGAGGTCTCTGACATCCTCACCCATATAACCCACTCCCAATTTGTCCACGTTGAGACCTCCTCCAGGTTGGCCCAGGGCTGTACTACATCATTACTTGACTTCTCAGTGAATTATGAATATAGCTCATAATCATTCTTATGAGTATAGCTTACACTTTTTAAAACCCTTTCTTAAACAGGATCTTATTTTGGTTGTCACCAGGTCCCCCAGAGAAAGACAACAGGTGGATCCTTGTCTCTTTTTGGCAGGTGGAGGTAAAACATACTTGGCAAGATTATACAAGCATTGAATGAAAGGAAATTATTAAGTAATTAGCACAGGCCTGGCACAAGGGCTGCCTGAGTGATGGTCAGAGTCAAAGTGGCCTTTAGCACTGGTAAACCCAATCCCCAGGAGTACCCATCCTACTTAGCTCACTAGGATTATCAGAATACCATTATCTTTTACCTCAGCAGCTACAACAGCCCCCTTTCAGCTTCCCTGCCTTCAGACTTATCCCATGAATATGCTCTCCACGCTAGGGACCTCACAAATACTCAAGTCTGATTGTCTCAATTCTGAACTTAAAACCCTTTATTAGCTCCCCATTTCCCCAAGATCAAGTTCAAACTATTTAAAGGCTTAAAGAATCCTGTACCATGAGGGTGCTGCCTCTTTCCTACCCCAGTCTCTTCTCTGCAAGCTCCTATGTCCCAGCCCCTGCTGCTCTTCTCTCAGTTCCCTCAATGTGCTGTGCTCCCTCTTATTTCTGGGCCTTTGCACACACTGTGCCCTACCCAGAATGTCCCCACCACCCTGACTGTCCCTCTGTCCCTCCACCCTACTGGCCTGAAGCCTGACACTTCTAAAGCTTACTCATCCCTCAACATCACTTCCTCTAGGAAGCTTTTTGCAGTTCTGGACTAAAGCATCTCTCTGCTATGTGCTCCCAGGGAAACTTGCCCTTCCCATCGGAGTATATTTCACACTTTGCTGTGATGGCTTAATCCTGTTTGCTCCACTAGATGGTAAACCATGTGCGGAGACAGCCTATACTGAATCCCCAGCACCTAACAAAGGAGGGAAGAAAGGAGGGAGGGAAGGCAGGAAGGACAGAGGGAGACAAAGAGGGAAGCAAAGAAGAAACTGCCTTGCCTATCCAAGGTTTTCCTT
The DNA here is from genome assembly GCF_008728515.1 of Papio anubis. NCBI lineage: Eukaryota > Metazoa > Chordata > Mammalia > Primates > Cercopithecidae > Papio > Papio anubis. The sequence continues at coordinate 144,696,747 of NC_044980.1, read as the reverse complement.
ATTCAAGCCCTTGCTTTTTCCTTATATTTGGGTTTATTCTTCATCTGGCCTTTGGGAAAAAAAAAAAAATGAAAAATAAGGAACCACCCCTAACAAACTGAAATAGAGGATCATTGTTTAAAAGAGAAGTTAAAGCCTGAAGATTTATTCTTGAAAAGTCAGTATATGTAGGCCAGGTGTGGTGGCTCAAGCCTGTAATACCAGCACTTTGGGAGGCCAAGGCAGGCAGATCATGATGTCAATAGATCAAGACCATCCTGGCCAACATGGTGAAGCCCTGTCTCTACTAAAAATACAAAAATTAGCTGGGTGTGGTGGCACGTGCCTGTAATCCCAGCTACTCAGGAGGCTGAGGCAGGAGGATCACTTGAACCTCAGAGGCAGAGGTTGCAGTAAGACGAGATCATGCCACTCCACTCCAGCCTGGCCACAGAGCGAAATTGTGTCTCATAAAAATAAATAAATAAAAATTAAAAAATCAGTATCTGTGTCTGTTCCTGGGAAACTTATTCATGGAAATTAGGAAAAAATCAAAATCAAGATTCATAATACTCTGAGCCAAGGATTCCTTTTGAGAAAGCTCCTTGGAACAGCTGATTCCTCACACAGAGAGAAACAGAAGATCCCAGAGCCCTGGCTGAAATACTAACAAATTATCTCAGAAATGAGGTACAATCACCCCTTCTTTTGTGTTTCATGGGAACTGATATCGGCTCCCACCTGCCTGTGCCTTGGTGTTTACATGTCCATCTTCACCTGCTATACTACGAGCAACTGCAGTCAGGACCCAGGCCTGAGCTATGTGTGCCCCCAAGACTCAATACCCTGCCTGACACAGAGCAGATGTTCAAGAAATGCTTTTTGCAAGAGTGAATGAACGACCTTTACTCATAGGCCTCCTTGAGCAACCTTCCCATATCCTTCATTCTCTCAATGCCTGTTTATTGCATGTCTATTAAGCACCAAATAACAATACCTTATGGAGTTCACTATTTCTTGGAGAAGGTAGATATTATGCATGTAACTCCAAGTATGCTCAGTATTTGCAAAAAGACATTCACTGTGCATCTGCAGCCTACAAGAGGAATCAATTAAAAGCTGAGACCTCTGAAAGTTGTATGGGATTTAGTCTGGCAAAGTGGGGGGATGTGGGAGAGAACATTCTAGGAAATGAGGTGAGTATATGAGAAGTGTCCAAATGGAAAAATGTGGCCACACAAGAGGTTCTGAGAGGAAACATCCTCCACGCCTGAAAGCCAGCACAGTGTGGTACAGCAGCTGTCATGCATCGTCCTAGCAGGGGAGCTTTTCTTCCAGTAAAATCCTCTGTAGAAACCATTAATATCAAGCATAAAAATAGAACTGCTCTGGTTGGAGCCACTGCTATGTTTGCCAAAGGAGGCAAATATTTTAGCCCATGGCTCCTCAGACTACAACATGCATACAAATCACCTGGGATCTTATTAAAAGGCAGATTCTGACTCAGGAGTTCTAGGGTGGGACCTGAGATTTTGCATATCTAGCAGCCTCGGTGATGTTGTGGCTGGTCCACCAACATCTCTTTGAGCAGCAAGATCCCAGAGACTGACAAAACAGTTAACCAGGAACGAAAAGAAAGCTCAGGATGGCCTCTTCAGATCTGAAGGTCTGTAAAGGGTATGTTAAAAGGGTGTCTGACCACCTGTTAAAATAGCTATCATCAAAAAAAGAGACAAGTCACTGGTGAGGATGTGGAGAAAAGGAAACCCTTTATACAGTTGGTGGGAATGTAAATTGCACAGCCATTATGGGAACCGGTATGGAAGTTTCTCAGAAAAATAAATCAATATGATCAATATCAATATTGCTAGATCAATATGATCTAGCAATCCAATTTCTGGGTATATATCCAAATGAAATAAAATCAGGATCTTAAAAAGATATTTGCACTGCCATGTTCAACACCACATTATTCACAATAGCCAAGATATGAAAACCTAAATGTCTATCAACAGATAAATGGATAAAGAAATTGTGGTACATGTACATCGGCAGTGGAATATTACTCAGCCTTAAAAAAGAAGGAAATCCTGCCACTTACAACAACACGGATGAACCTGGAGGACATTATGCAAAGTGAAATAAGCCAGACACATAGAAAGATTAATACTGCATGATCTCACTTAAATGTGAAATCTAAAATACTGAAACTCATAGAAGCACAGAGTAGAACCGTAGTTGCCAGGAGCTGAAGGGAGGGAGAAATGGGGAGATGTTGGTTAAAGGATGTAAAGCTTCAGTTATATAAATTCAGTTATTATATGTGAGTTCTAGAAACCTAACACCCAGCAATGTGACTATAGTTAACAGTACTGTACTATATACTTGAAATGTGCTAAGGGGGTAGATCTTAAATGTTCTCACCACGCAAAAAGTAATCATGACCATGCAAGGTGATAAATATATAAATTAGCTCAATTGTGGTGATCTTTTCACAATGTATACAGATACCAAAACATTGCATAGTACGCTTAAATATATATAACTTCTGTTTGTCAATTATACCTCAATTTTTAAAAGTAAATGTGTGGGTCTGTACACAAACTTGAGATATTGTGGGTTGAGGGTCTGGGCATATTGCTATTGAAGTTGTGTGTATGTGCTCAAATCTGTGTGCACATGCGTGTGTGTGTGTGTGTGCATACACCTCAACAAATGCTCACAATAGAATAAGACTGATGGGCACTATAAATAGTTCCTGGGAGCTACAGCAGCATAATCCGGATTTAGAAGAAAATCAATTATTTGATCTGTCACTGATGTCAGCAGGTCATCCACAATCCACCCTACTCTTGCCCTGTTATTTTAGTGTCATGAATGAAAAAGAGAAAGAAATACTCAGAGTAAGATTTCAGCTTCTTGGGAAGGAGTTAGGATATGTGCCTCAAAAAGGATTGTCTCTCCACCCAAGTATTGGTTAAAAGGTCTCGCTGTACCCCATAGGTGTCCCAAAATGGCATATAATCATAGGGTGTCTGTGCCTAGGGGGTAGAGGGCTAGGATTGCCTCAGGATTTCAGGGCTATATGTAGGTCCCCCTGCCCAAAGCTGCCACTCCACCACCTGTTACAATGCCTAAAACCACGCTATTGGAGTTTGTGCCCTTGTAATCTAAAGATTTCCAGCCTTAGGATTTTCGTTCATCTGTGTGGGATAATACTTTAAGCTTCTATGGTGTAATTCTTTAGGGAGTTTGAAGACCAGTAAGTGAAAGCAAGGCCTTATGGAATGAGACCCTGGATATGAGCCACTGGTTCTATAAAACCACCTAAAGAGCAAATGTGATCCTTGGTTGTGTTAGTAAGAGTAGAGGGTACAAATTAAAGGAGATGATGATCCCAAAGATTTTTATGTATTCAGAACCTATGGAATAGCCAGAGTGATCACAAAAGGCAAACCTTTGCCTTGCTTCTCCACAACTTAAAGCCTTTATAAACCAAAAATAGAATTTGAAGCCCCCCAATCATCTGAATGAACCCCTCCCCTTGGCAAGGGTATTCCAAAGTTAACCTGAAAAACTAGTTCAGGCGCTGATAGGAAGGGGAAGCCTGACATGCATCATTATACCCTCCTCCCTTTTGGAATTACTGATAGAGACCAGGCGTGGTAGCTCGCACCTGTAGTCCCAGCGCTTTAGGAGGCCAAGGCGAGTAGATCACTTGAGGTCAGGAGTTGGAGACCAGCCTGGGCAACATGGTGAAACCATGTCTCTACTAAAAATACGAAAATTAGCCAGGTGTGGTGGCATGTGCCTATAATTCCAGCTACTTGGGAGGCTGAGGCAGGAGAATCGCTTGACCCCAGGAGGCAGAGGTTGCAGTAAGCCAGGACAGCACCACTGTATTCCAGCCTGGGTGACAGAGCAAGACTCTGTCTCAAAAAAGAAAAAAAAAAAAATTACTAATAGAACAGACTCTTTATGCCCGATAAGAAATATTTACAATCTATTCTCTCTGAACCCTGCTACCTAAAGGCTTCATCTGCATGATAAAACTTTGGCCTCTACCACCCCTTATTGTAATCCATTATTTTCTATTGATAATAACTCTTTCAACCAATTGCCAATCAGAAAATCTTTAAATCTACCTATGACCTGGAAGCCGCCCCCCTACCCCCACCACTTCAAGTTGTCCCACCTTTCCAGACCGAACCAATGTATATCTTACAGGTATTGATTGATATCTCATGTCTCCCTAAAATGTATAAAACCAAGGTGTACCCTGACCACCTTGGGCACATGTTGTTAGGACCTCCTGAGGCTGTGTCAGGAACACATCCTTAACCTTGGCAAAATAAACTTTCTAAATTGATTGAGACCTGTCTCAGATACTTTTGATTCACACCTTTTAGCATCTGGCTGTTGCTCTTACAGAACCCAAAGTTTTCAAATGACCTGTGAGATCCTGTGCCATGCAGCCCCATTCACCACTCTGGTTTATGTCTCCTGCTGCTCATTGTCTCACTAAGCTCTACCCACACTGACTTTCTTTTGTTCCTACCATGTGCCAAGCACCTTCTCTTCCTCAGGGCCTTTGCACATGCTGTTTCCTCTGCTTGGACTGCTCACCTCTCTCCTCTCCCTCTTCACTGGGCCAGCTCCTGTTCACCCTACAAGTCTCAGCTTAAATGCTACTTCCTTAGAGGAGACTTCCATGCTTCCACAACTCCACAGTCCATGCACCTGAGCATCTTCTTCTGCACCATTGTAGTCGTAGTTGCAGTACTGTAGTAGTAACAGCAGCTAACATTTTCTGTGTTTACGACATTCCTACTTTGGTTCTAGGTACTTTTCATTTTTAGCTCCTAATAACAACCCTAATGAAGTCGCTGTTATTATTCCCCCCTCCCCTACTCAGCAGATAGGGGAACTCTGGGCTACAAAAGTCAAACAACTTACCCAACAGCTCCAAAAGGTAAATGGTGGGGCTGCAGTTCAAATTCACCAAGTGGGGCTTCAGAATTATTTACTCAATGAATGTTTTCTCCATAGTACTCAGAAACCAGGAATCAGGTGTTGCTTAACACACCATCACCAGTATGCAGCACAAAGCCTGGCACATGGTAGGTACTATATAAATATTTGTTGAATAAGTAAATGAATGAATAAGTTAGGATGAGGCCAAGGACAATAATCTAGATGGTGAGAGGTCTAGAAATTACAAGAGAAATGGCTGAGGGTGAAGAGAATGCTTAATTAAGAGAAAAGATGCAGGGCTGACTTGACAAGTGAGAAGGAAACAAACTTCTTCTGAGTGGCTGCAGAGAGCAGGGCCAGAAACAATGAGTAAAATGCAGAGGAAAGAGATTTCACCTCAGTAAAAAGACCATCACTCAACAGAGGCCAAAGTATAAGTGCTTCCCTTAGGTAGTGAGAGACTCATCACAGTAAGTATGCAAGCACAGGCTACAACAACAGTGGATAGGAAAGCACCTGGAAGTAGTCAAGCTTCAAACTGCATCTGTTCTGTGTGTGTCCCCACCCCTAATAGGCGAAGAACCTGTGAGTTCACACACCCCTCTTCACACCCCTTATCCCTAGACATTCCAAAGGAAAAATTTTAGCAGGGAAATACACCCACGGGGGTTGTCATAATTTGCTCCTAGCTGAAAATAGAAAGATGGGCTGGGGTCATAAAAAATACAATAGCAAAAGGCTCTCCCTTATTGTGAGAGCCACTCAGCCCAGGATCAAAGCTGGACTCAGATGAAACAATGAGGCCATTTCCTACTCCAGCAAAACTGCAGTCAGGTTCTTCCATGGCTCAGCTGCCCTGCCTCTCTCAGATCACAGCACCGCTGTCACGGATGAAAGGGACAGTCTGGTGTTCCTTGAAGCTTGTGACTGGGTACTTTTTATTTGCATTATATTGAATAGAGCAGGCAACAAAAAGGTGCTCCTACTAGATTACCTTTCAGGGCCTTCCCTGCTTATATTTTGATTTTGTGAATTGAATTAGGTTGAATTGGAGCATGTCAGAAGTAGGAGGAACTTAAATATCATCTAATCTATTATCTTTGCCTTAGAGAGAAGGAAATTCAGGCACAGAGAAGGGAGGTAGCTTGTCCAAGGTTACACAAAAAATCCTAGAAAAATTAGAACCCCAACCTCTAGTTTGCATTCTATCTTTCTCCATTTATCCAAGAATGTTTTCAGGGAGTTGGTGCTTTCTGAGATCAGGCAGGCCCCATATATGCAGCTTCTTTTGCATCACCTACGTGGAGAGCCATTAGCATGGATTCACTTGGTGGAGGCTCCACTTGGGGTCAGGAATTAACTCCCAACTCTTAAATAATTTTTTCACAAAGACTAGATAATTTGGTTTCCTCTTATCCAAGCCAGGTGATCTGGAAGCAGGAGCAAAATGAAGACCAAAAATGCATGTGCCCAAATGACCTACATGACACCTGTCAACATTCTGATTTGTGTTTGGAGACTGAGTCACAAAACTGTTGCATCGAAACAAAAACAAACAAAAATATTTAGAATGAGTAAACTGACAATAATCTTAAAGATCTCCCAATCGTGTGATTCCCAAGTACTACTTCCTGGATATGCCATGTTGACATGAAAAAAAAATAAAGGAAATGTTTAATAATATTTCTATGTATGTATACAAATGTATGCACACCTTTCCTGAGATAGGTCATCCTTTATGCTGAGATTATGTTCTTCCTTCTTTTATAGTTATAATAGAGCCTTTATTTTATAAAATGATAGCGATAGTTGGCTTTCTGTCTTCAATTTAATATTCTTACCTGGCAAAATGAAAATTGACAACAAAGTTGACAGCATGTGTCGGGTTCTCTCAATTTTTTAGAAATTTTAGAAATCCACAAAGTCTTGAAACTACAGTCTTCCTTTTTACAACTGTGAGACTAGAGGACCCTGGAATAAAACCATGTTTCCAGGTTCTTACAGTCTCTTACAAACCAATTCCAAAGTTTGAGGAGCCATCAAGCTACTCTACTCCTAACTCAGCATTAAAATTGCTGTGGGGTCCTGGGCAAATTGCTTAATTTTGAGCCTCTACTTTCACAACTAGAAAGTGGACACAATAATCCCTGCCCTGACTTCTTCACAGGTAGCAGAAGTTCAGCCTGTGTGAAAGTGCTTTGAATGTAATGAGATAGCATAATCAGCTCTGTGCAAGCAGCTACAAACCCTGGTGCTTGCAGGGCAGATGAGAAATAGGAACAAGTGAAGTAGGCCAAGTGTGAGTGAACAGACGGCAGCTACCGCTCAGTCTCAGTACTGAGAATACAATAACGCAGGGTGGGGAGTGGGGCAAACTAGCAAGTTCAGCATCTGAAGGGAGAAGAGTGGCTACCCCAGCCAATTTTTGCCATGTTGTAATGTGGGTCCAAGGTAACCAGATATTCTCATTTTCAGAAATACTGGAACCTTACATTTTTATATGCTATGCTTTGATTTATGAACGTTGGCCACAAATTCAAACTTTAAAAAATTGTGAGAGTAAACAAAACATGCCATATGGGGATTGCCTGTATGTAAGCCCCTGGTCTCAGTGACTCCACACCTACCTTTTTCTGAAAGTCCCACGGACAGGTCATATTAGTAAGTGCCAAAGCAATCTTTATTGCCTCACAAGAACACAGCTGAAGACAAAACTGAACAATACAAATTCGCAATGAAGATCAGCCCCCAAGGGTCGACATACACATTTCAGGGTTAGGCAAGGGATAAAACTGGTTGAAGAAACACTTCATGAACTAGGACAACGCTGTCTATAAAAGCTCACCCACTAGTTTAACATTCTAGATCAGTTCTCTGTCCTCTCACCCAATTTGAAACAAAATTTCCTAATCCTAAAAATGGGGCAAATTACACATGTTAAATTATACATATCTACTATATCTACTTATATGAGACTGTGTATAATTTGAACAAAACAAAGATGGTAAACATGTGGCAAGATTGTTTTGTTCCTGATCATGAGGATGATGATAACTAACTGCACAGCAGGCATCATTCGAAAAGCTCTTTAAATTATTAATTAATTTGATCCTCATGGCAACTCAATAAGGTAGATACTCCTATCATCAGCATTTTATAGACATGAAAATTGAGGAACAGAAAGGGTAAGTAATTGCTCAATGTTACACAGCTGAAAAGTGGCAGCACTGGAGCCCATTGATTGCAGCCTTCTTCCCTGCTGTGCCTCAGAATCCTTGTCAATAGAGTGATCCAAGAGGCTCCTACCCACTGATCAAGTTATCGGGCAGTTAAAATCTGTCTTCCCGACTCTAGCCCAATGTAATGCCTGGCACAGAAGACATCCTATTACCCTTATTAAATATCGGCTCCCTTCCTTATACTTTATACTTTGTCATAAAGACCAAATCATAGGATGTGTGTAAGACAGGGTATCTCAACCTCAGCACTGTTGACATTTTGGGCCACAGTTTTTTGTTGTGGGGGCCTGGTCTGTGCATTTAAGGGAATGTGGCAGCATCCTTGGTCTCTACCCACTAGACAACAGTATCACACCCATGTATCACCCATCCCTCATGAAAACCAAAAATGTCTTCAGGCATTGTCAAATGTCTCCCAGGGGACAAAACTGTCTCCAGTGGAAAACCACTGGTATAAGGTATGATTAGTCAGACTCCTCCTGTACCCACAGTGATTGGCCCAGCTTCCCTTGGCTTCTCACAGCTGCCAAGCCCCACCCCACACTGTGAGTTATCTTCACCCTTCACTGTAGAATAACAGGCATCTCCCCCAGGAACTGCCTACTCCACTGTTCTCAAACAGCTCCCCGATAACTTTCCATTTTAAGGGTTTCGTTGTTAATTCCTGTAGGAAATGGATGACGTTTGGGGGGTAACAAACAAGACAGGAATGGGGAAATAAAAGTTCCAGAGTTCTCATAACAGTAGAAATATGTTAGACTATTAAGTTGGTGCAAAAGTAATTGCGGTCTTTGCCATTGAAAGTAATGGAAGAAACAGCAGTTACTTTTGCACCATTCTAATACCTCATAGGGTGGATATATCCTAGCCAGAGCCCTTGAAAACCATTATCCATAGGGTGGTTTGGAAGAGCTCAGCAAAGGCCCAGCACATGGGAAGCACTCAGGTAAATTATAACTCTAAACAGTAATGACCTTAAATTATTGTCTCTTCATTCAACAGGCTTGCTATACCTACCAGATGCCAGCAATTTTGTAATTGCTTTACTTACATTAACCTACCCCTAATACTGACAAGGGAGGAACTATTACTACGTGGGCAGTTTACAGATCAAAAAATTGAGCTTCACTGAAGCTGAAAAACTTGCCAAGCTCGAACTAGACAGTGGGAGAACACGACCCAAGCCTGCCACCACCCCAGCAGACAGAAGGTAGCTTGGATGGCAAGAAGAGATTCACAATCCAGCTCTGCCGTTCACTCTTCAGTGGCCTGGAGCCCATAAGTCAACCTTTCTGGGACCCAGGTCCTCATGTTTAAAACGAGAGGCCAGATGAGAGTTCGTCTGGCTCTAAAATTTCATAACCCTCATCTATTATTCCCTCTCTTCTCAAACCTTCTTCCAACATAAATGATGATAATTCGTCATTAAATTAGGATTTTTTTAAAAAGTTGTTTAAGGAGAAAAAAAGATTGTCTCAAACTGAGTGTTTCTCATTATAAAACTCCATTTTCTCACTAAATACTGGATTAATGCTGTTTAAATTGCATTGCTGGAGTGAGTGGGGGAGGGGAGAATTAATGAACTTCTAAGCAAAAATGTTCATCAGCTGGAGAAGATCTAAATTAATGAGGAAGAAACGCTAAAAAACAGTCATGGCAGGCCAGCTTTCTCTAGAATTATATTATTAACAAAATGCAATGAAACGGCAATTGGTTCGAAGTGGAGAACAAAGAACAATCAAGGAGAAATGCAGTGGCCTGTTTCATTCATAGCATCCCGAAATGCAGAGTGGGAAGGAAACCCTGGTGAGCTCATCCTTGATAAGTAACCAAAATAATGCTAAGAGCAACTGTTAAGGGTTTTACATATATTATCTCATTTAACCCCTCACAATCCAGCAGTGTAAGCTCTGTCTCCATTTCATCGCTAAGGCAAGTACATCCAGAGACGTTTACTTCTTGCCCACACAGCAGAACCAGTATTTAAACCCAGATTTAACATCAAATCCTGTTCCCACAACCTCCTCACCATCTACTGCTTTACTTTGGCTAGCCTCTGTTTGAATATCTCAGCTGCCAGGGGATTTATTGCCTCACAAGATGGCCCAATTCAGCATCTTCCTAAATTGAGTATTCGTCCTTGTAACTTTGTCCAAAAGACATCCAGGGGTGTCCAACGGAGATGATACAATTATGGGTTCTTAGTTTCTGATTCTGGTTGGGCCAGCAAAACCCCTTCCTCATCCCTCTTTTCCACATTTCACTAGAGACAGAAACTAAAAACCATGGCTTCAGGCTGCTAAAAGTCTAAAACAAAACAAAACAGAACAACAAAATAAGGCTGGTTGGACAAGCTTGCTAGACTCTGATCCCACCTCCACTCACCCATGGTGTGTTCCAACATCTCCTCCTTCCCTGTGGCAGCTCTTCAGAAATTTAAAGTCACTGATGACCATGAAGGTTCTCACCTCCAGGGGAAAAGTCTCTCATCCTTTTCCTTGTTCTCCATATGGCAAGGTCTCCAGATCCTTCCTCTGTCACTCACATTCTTCAGAACACACTCAGGTTTGACGATGAGACTCTTAGAGAACCGAACCCATATTTCTAAGTGTATCCCAGTCAGAAGAGAATGCAGAAAGACTATCTCCTCCCTTATTTTAGGCTTGCTACTTCTGTTAATGCGCTCCAAGAGTGGCTCATCTGTATCAGCAGCCGGGTCACATATTGGCTTATGATGGGCTTGCTCCCAAATAGCTAGGACCTCTTTAGATATTTTTCCCATGGTCTTCTTAGCTAGTGTGTGATCAGCTGCACTGTTCAACAATTAGTTGGTTCTAAGCAGAATGTAATTAAATAGCTCCCGCCAGACAAAACCACCAAAGAAAACTCCAGTGTTCTATCCCACTCGAAATCCTTCTTCTTCATGAAGTGACTGTTATCAGTTGGTCCCACAGGAATAGAACATCCTGTTCACCAATAAAATAATCACTGCTCCTTATAAGCCCTGAGGCCTTTGTTTTAAAAAATCATTTCCTTGTCAGTAACAAAAACTACCATTTTAAGCACTGACTATGAGATAATGCTCCAGGCATGTTGATTACCCTAACTTAATGGTAATCCTACACATTCAGCATTATTATTATTTCCTTTTTCCAGATGAAGAAACTGAGGCACAGAGGAGTTTAGTGACCTGCTCAAGGGTTCACAACTGCCTTAACCTTTTTTTCTTGTCAGTGCCAGGTGTATTAGTCCATTTTTACGCTGCTAATAAAGATATACCCAAGACTGGGTAATTTATACAGGAAAGAGGTTTAATGGACTCACAGTTCCACATGGCTGGGGAGGCCTCACAATCATGGTGGAAGGAGAGGAGCAAGTCACATCTTACACAGATGGCAGAAGGCAAAGAGAGACCTTGTGCAGGAAAACTCCTGCTTATAAAACCATCAGATCTCAGGCGACTTATCCACTATCGCGAGAACAGCACAGAAAAGACATGCCCCCATGATTCAATTACCTGCCACTGGGTCCCTCCCACGACATGTGGGAATTGTGGGAGCTACAATTCAAGATGAGCTTTAGGTGGGGACACAGCCAAAACATATCACCAGGGCTGAGATTCAAACCCATCTTTGGTACTAGATCAAAGCTCACACTTTTTCCACCACAACACAATGGTTTCCAAGTCCAAAACTTCCTGCGTTGAGCTCACAAGTTTCTATCTACTTACATAACTTCTTATTTGATTGTCACAAACACCCTAGGATTTGGGGACAGGAGAAACTAAGGGACTTGTGCAAGGTCCCAAGGACGGGTCTTCTTTCTGAGTTCTCACTGGTTATTCTCTTCTTCTCCTGCATCCAGGCACAGAGTCCCCTCATTCTGCCTTGTTAATCCATGTTCTTGTTTCTTGCTGAGGATCTCAGAGCTCAGAGGGCCTCTGCAGGTCAGGGAGTTGGAAAGGGCCAAGTTACTCCCCTGCAGAGAAAACCAATCAATCTTATGTCGACCCACCTGCTCTCAAAAAAAGCAGCTGATCAGCCACAGCCGATAAAAAGGAGGTAATTTAAAGGTCAAATGAAGGCTGAATGTCTATCTGCCCTTCTTTTGTGACAAATGTATCTGAGATGTGAGCACAGTGAGATGGTGTTATTTTAAGATGGGTGGCTTGTCAGGAACACTGAATTCACCCAGCCTGTGTCAGCCTCATTTTATAAAACGCAGTGTCCAGGAGTTACAAAAGGTAAAGCAATGGAGTGAAATGAGCACTGGAATAGGAGGTGTTTTTTCAGAATACATATTGAGCCTTGGCACCAGCTACTGGTCTTTGGGGCTACTGCTTGAGCCCTTTGAGTCTGACGTGGCTCATCTTTAAAATGAGATTATGCAAGCCACCATCAAAACAATGCTAGGATAAGAAGACAGAATTGCTCCCCTGGATTCCCAGTCTCGTGTCGTACCATGCAAGAGATGCAAGAACCCTCAGAAAACAGCTAGCACAGCTGGTTATAATTAGTGTAATCCTATAATCCCCTCCAGTCCCCTAGCAATCACCAGCACCTCTCTGAAACCTGAGTTCACCAGGATATAGTCTAAAGACCAGCTACCTAAGAGTCCATTTTTCAAATGGGAAAACTGAGGCCCAGAGAAGTGAAGTAACTCAAAGTCTTCAAGTGAGTTTATGACAGAATCAAGACTAGAATGCAGGACTCATAGTTCCAGTTTAGTGCACTTTTATTTATTTATTTATTTATTTATTTATTTATTTATTTTTTGACAGGGTCCGGCTCTGTCACCCAGGCTAAAGTATAGTGGTTGATCACAGCTCACTGCAGCCTAAACCTCCCAGGCTCCAGTGATCCTCCCACCTCAGCTTCCTAAGTAGCTGGGACTACAAGCATGTGCCTCCACATCCAGCTACTTTTTTTCATTCTTTTCTTTGTACAGTCAGGATCTTATCATGTTGCGCAAGCTGCGATTTCTAATATGACATGCTAGTATGGCTTGTTCCTCTTTCCATGTGTAACTATACGTGTATCATATACAATGTTCTAAAAATTAACTTTCAAACTCCCTAGATACCTGAGACTCCAAAAATGTGACAGTGACAAGAAAAGACAGGATTCTTACCTCTGCTCCAATCAAGGCAAGTCTGTGTTTTGCTCTAATATCTGTTAATAGTATCAGCTAACATTTATTGAGCATTTAATACCAGGTTCCATGTGAGTATTTTTAATGTGCATCATCTTACTTAATAATCCCAAGAGACTGTGAGGTAGCTGTTAGTCTTTTTCCCATTATAGAGATGAGGAAACTGAAGGTTAGAAAGGTTAAGTCACTTGTTCAAAGCCATCCAGCAGGAAATGGAGCAGGAGTCACACCCAGGTAGACGTACCCACAGGGCCTTTACCAGCAACCCTGTGTTTTTCTACCCAAGTACAATTTCCTTTAAATAAAGGGACCCACCTCCTACCTATTCTTTTTTCTTTTCTTCTTTACATTTTTTAGTTTGGAAGGCACTACTATGAGGTTGGAGAGAAGCACCCCCGTTTCTCTAAGCGCCTCGCCGTATGTGTTGGGTAGGGCATCTTAATGAATAGGTCAGTCTTCCCCAGAAGTGAAGTGGGGGGACCCACCAAAACTGTGCCCTCCACTAGACCAACACAGTGTCCAGGAGATGTTCCACTGGAGCTGCAGCGCTGTCAGCGAGGCCACTGCAAATGCAGTCATCTCAGCCCAAGTGTGCTTCCCTCCCCTCGTCCATGGCATCTGCAGCTGCTTCACCTGCAACAGTCCCACCAGAGAGATGAGACAACAGCAGCCTTGGCGCACACGCAGCTTCTCTAGAGTCACGCTAGTTTACTGTCAAGCCCAAATCCAAACCTCAGCTTTGAAACAACCTACTTTCCTTCAACAAATTCCTGTAGCTTTGACTTGTCCCTGATCTTTTCTGCCTTGACCGCAGAAATGCCAGCTACACACAGGGCTGCTGAGACAAAGGCTATATATAAATGCCTGGGCCTTGAGATTCCTATTTCAAAAGTAGTCGATACACTCCTGTTTACTCAACTCCCCAAGCTTGCCTGGGACTGAGTAGCTGGGTCCCTTCGGAAAGGACCCAGAAAGGAGATGCCAGGTAGACATCCTCTGACCTAAAGTACAAGTAAGCAGGGACAGCAGATCCCAACGCCTGCTCTAGCAATGCTGCCCAGCTTTCCTAAATGAGCCCTGGTATCAGCTGAATCATCCTACAACCACTTAACACAACAGAGGCCTGAGAAGAGTAACACAGCATGATATTTAATGACAAGGAATGACGTTCATGATTGTCAAGGGGAAAACTCCTTACAATAAATAGTACATTTCAGTTTTATAGTTTCAACACATACATATTTATGCAAATTCAAATAGAATAAACACACTAAAATTTTTAATGAGCTGTTGTATAAACTGTTTCTATTATAGTTTTTCACTTAAAGTAGCATGAACATCTTTCTGGATACACACAAGGGTGTGTGTGTATGTGTGTTGTGAGTGTGTGTGTGTACCTCCTCTGTGTTAGATTACCTATGATTTTGTTCCTTCTTATTTCCATGTTTTGGGAAGAAAGCTATTGAATTTGCATGCCTACCTGCTACTTGTCCTTTGAGGAACAATCCATCCCACCCAAACAGTTGTGGCAGGGCAATGATAGTGCTCTTATCGCCACCAATACTGCCACATGATTCAGGCTAGGCCAGCAGAGCCCTCCCTCCCCTCATGCACAGCGAATGGTTCAGAGGAGAGCTCATGGCCCAAAGTGAGCTTTCATCTCCTCTAAGACTTACTGTCTCAGCATTGTAAGGGAGAGGAGCTTGCTTGTCCTCTGGGATGTCAAGCTAAAAAGACCATAATTAGCCAAGAATTATTGGGAGATTCATTATGCTGCTTCCAGAATATGAAGGAATCCTTTCTTAGAATGAAGGCAAGACAGATCAGAAAACAGAGCCAGGAAGTGAAGAGAGAGCCCTAATGACACTGAGCTTCAGGATCCAGCCATGGCTAAAGCTGGAATGATCCCTGAAATTCTCAGTTATATGCCCTAATAGATTTCCTCTTATACTAATGTGAATTAAATTTCTGTAAGAGACACAGCACCTGTGTTTTCTAATAAACAACTACGTGTGCATATGTGTGTATATATATATGTGTGTGTGTATATATATATAATATACCCCTTTTTATGAACAATAATAAATTCAATCCATTCTTTAAGCTTTATCAGTGTATTCCTCAAAAGTCTCTTCTCTGTTTATAGCATCAGTTTTGCACTCCATACTGCCACATATTGTTAATTCATTAATTTTTTCATATGTCAGAATCTCCCCAAATAAATAAGTTCCTTGAAGAAGGAGTTGTGCCTACCTTACTGCATAATACCCAGCACCATGCATTGTTTAAAGTAGGAACGTGAAAAGCTCCACCCCACCCTCTCACCCCATCAGCAGACATGCATTTAGGTTAGATTTCTTCTCAGCAGGATGAGGTGCCTTACAGCATTCTCACTCCTGTAAGTTCATTAGAAGAGAGCTACCTAGGATTTGGGTTTGTGCTCAATTGTTTATCTGCGAGGAAAGCAAGATCCTCTCTCTTACAACACTGAGATAGTAAGAGGCTCTTACTCCTCTTAAAGGAGACTCAAGCTTAAACTGGGCTACAAGCTCTCCTCTGAACCACTCACTGTGCATGAGGCGAGGGAGAGCTCTGCTCCCTAGCCTCAGTCATGTGGCAGTATCGGTGAGGATGAGAGCACTATCATGGCCCTGCCACATGATCAAACCCAGAATCACTGAATGTCAAAGTGGGAAGAAACTTCAGCCATCACCCTGCCCAGTGGTTTTCAAAGTGGTTTTATGAAAGCTTGTGGCTGTGCGTGGATGTCAGGAGGCAGGCATCCTAAAGTCTGATGAGAGAAGCAAGCGGTTATGCTGAATGGACTAACTCCATGCCCCTGTTTCCACCAGAGCAGTCTTTATTTAATCCTTTTAAATACTGAGATTGTTAAAAAATGCTAACTCCTGGGTTCTTTCCTAGACATACTGAAACCTATGGTCAGATTTGTGATTCCAGCATTTTCTTTTTAACAAGCTGGCACTAAAGTTTAGGCAGCATGACTCTAGCGTCCCCAGAAATTGAGCCCCTTGCCGTCCATATCTGGAAATCCCATCCATCCCTACCAGCTCCCTGCCTGGCTAACCTCCACCCTCCTGGGGAGCAGTAATTGAATGTCACATGTTGAACATACTCCTAGAAAATCCTCTGTCATCATGCTCAAGTCCCAACAGCTTGTAGTAATTAGATCTAGACTGGAGAGAGGTACAAAGGAATCATACACCGATACAGTTTGAAGCTTCTGAGGTTCATGCAATGAGGGAGACCAGGATCAGTCAAAGAAAGTGTAGCTACAAATTCCACGAAAGGGGCAGCATGGAGGCCACAATATCCATGAGACATTCCCAATTCATTTCAGCTCCTCTCACCCCTCCTGTCCCCAACCTAGTGTCCTATTCAGAAAGGACATGCAAATGTGGTAGCAAACTTCATCTCTTGCAATATTAGATGGTGGATTTTAAAACTCCCCCTCTTTTGGACTGGTTACATTTTATCAACTTGATTTAAAAACAAAGAACCCTTCCTATTCTTTCTCCCCACCTCTTGGGTCAGAATCCACAGGAGTGGAATCCTGAAATCTGTATTTTTATAAACATCACATTGATTTTTATGTAGCCAGTCCAGCTCCAATCCACAAACTAAATTTGGTAACCCCCATACATGTCCACATTTGAATGTTCCTAGGTTCTGTTAAAAAAGAAAAAAGATTAGGATAGAAGAGGAAATCAAAAGATGGCCTGAAAAAATAGAAAAAAGAAAAAAAAAAAAGGCCTGGAAAGAACAAAGGAGTTAGAAAAATCACCATTTTGCAACCACTAATGAAAAGATGGACCTAGACAGGATGATCAGGGCATGCCAGACTCATTAGGTGAAAGGTTGACTGGAGAACTTTGCCATGGTGGGACCAGATTGACATCATGTAGATTAGGATGACTTAACATTACACACCCAGAATGTGGTAGAATAGGAAGTACAATACTCACAATATGTACAAAGTCATCTAGCTAAAAAATGGAGCCTGAATATAATCATACTCTAAACTTACTGCCACTTTATAGAAAATACTGGAGATAAAAGAACAACTTAAATAACAAGAAGGGATAAAAGAAAAACTGAAATAACACCAGGAAGAAGTAATCAACTAAATTCATAATCTACAAAAGAACCAATTTCTCTAACAAGCCAATGGTATTAAAAGGTGGGAAGAAGGGGACACCATTAAAAAATAAAGGAGACTTAAGAGACATAATTACCCAATACAATGCATGAACCTTGTTTAAATCCTGATTTCAATGAAGCAATTATTAAAAGGCAATTTTCGAATCAATCTGGGAAGTGTTAAGTATGACTAGTTACCAATGCTATTCAGGATTATTGGAAATGCTGCTAGGCACAAAGAATCTGAAGTCCTTATTAATTAAAGCTACATATGAAGCATTTATAGGTAGAATGACATGATTCTGGCATTTACTTTAAAATACTCCAGTTTAAAAAAAATGGTTAAAGTAAGATTAGCAAAATGTTGATAATTGCTAAAACTGGGTAATAGTATTATATTATTCTCTCTACTTTTTTGTAGTTTTAAGCATCTCCGCTATAACTTCTTTTTAATTCCTGGCACCATTATTCATCCCTAGTAGGAAATGAGTTGATGATTGGTGAGAGGGGGCAAGCGTAAAAGTGAACAAATGAAAACATAACTGACACGCAGGAAGCTAATGGCTAACTGAGCTCCTACTCAGCATCACCCAATGTAAATATGAAAACCCCTTCTTAGATGTCCAATCAGTTTTGCCTCATACTGTATTTCAGGCCTCAAATTACATTTCATGAGGTTAAAAAAAAATACCACGGGAAGGTTAGAGTCTGGCAACGAGGTCAAAATATAAGCAAAATATAATGTACAGAGTAATAATTAAGCAAAGCAAATTTATTTGAGTACTTCCTCTGTTCTAGAAACCGTGTGTTTAATATTATCTTATTTGATCTTCACAACACCTCAAAGGTAATTATCATACCCAATTATAAAGAAACTAAGTCCTAATAAAGCTCATATCAAGTTCATGCAGGTAGTACCCGGGCGGAGGAGGCAGCCTACAGGACCTAATATGGTGTATAGAGAAAATGCACTTGGGAAGATGGAGTCACTTTTTGCTTATTCTTCTACAGGAATAAGTTTAATAATGGAGGAGGTAATGTTCTTGCTTTGAACAGCTGGCCCATCTGGAAGGGCAATTTAGAAGGTTATGTTGGTACCAGTTTTCTTTTATCTTAAGAATTGAAGGGAACCTTGAACTATTTAGCAAAGTTCAAAGCTCTGAGGTTGTTCAACCCATGAGAATCTTTCCTTCTTGGATCTGCTTCTTCTTCAAATTCCAGCTCAGTTCCCATTAGAAGAGCCAAGCCTTTAGGGATTGCTACCTTGGACTCAGATAGATGTGGGGTTTGATCCCAGCACTGGATCACTGGGATCACCAACTTAGGGGAAGTTCTTGGACTCTTGGGCCACCTGTAAAGTGAGATGGTGATTGTCCCTCCTCCACAAGATAATATTGGTATCTACATAATATGTTTAATACCATGCAGGGGATAAATAAATCTTAGCTGCTATTAGAATAATAAAACCTTGCACCCCACTGAGATTTTTTCTTTTCCCAGAACCCTCGTGCACCCTGACCAGTGAACTTCAGCCAATGATAAACCAATGCCTAGCTCACAGTATACAGTAGGCAGTTAATAAACATTTACTGTATACATTGATGTCTACCTAGTGATGTCTCTCCCATAGGCTTATAACATTATTTAACTTTGGTACATGTTCTTCAACTAGAAGGTAACTATGGAAGACAGAAACTTATCTGCAATTCTGTATCCCCCAAAGCATATAGCATGAGATTAGAGGCTCAAGAAACACTTGCTAAATGAATGGCAAAGAATTGGCTGTGTCTATGGGACAGAATGACCAGCCCCAAGTGTGTCTATAGCATGGCCTCCAATTGAGCTCATTCTATAGGAAACAATGCAAAACCTAACAACCAAGTCCAGTGGAGGGAATTCAAGCTCCAGGCAACCAGAAGCAATTTCTCCCAACTATCTGCAATATCCACCTCTGCTCTCTGCTCTACCAGGCCAGGAAGTGGACATGTTCCTCTCAGAGATTTGTGATGCCTCTGTTGGGACAGAGGAAATGCTGCAGCAGTGACAGTGTCTGTGCAGGAACGCGTGCAGCAGACTGGCCTGCTGGAGAGACACAGGCTGGCCAAGGAGCCGAGGGCTCCACTCCCCTGGGCATGGCATGCTGCCGCAGCTGACCACAGTAATTCATCATGCTTAAAAACTCACCCTTGGGAGGGGCCCTGAAGGAGGTAGGGGAGCTGAAGCCACAGTTTCTCAGGAAAATTCAGAGCCTGTGATTTTTTTTTTTATCTTTTTCATCAAGCCTAAAAGGATGGTGAGAATCATCCAATCCGCAGGATTTTATGAACATGATCCAAAACAGGAAGTCTCATTCTGGACTGAACAGTCAAAACAATCTAAGAAAAACTGACCTCACCTATTAAACAAATTCCCTTTTTACTGCAAAGCATCTTCCCACATCACAACACCTATCCCACTGCTTTTGACGCTGTTTTCTGTATGAGGAAATGAGCTCAGGTTTAAGGATGCCAGTGTCTAGCCCAGCCACTGCATGGCCTTGGGCAAGTCACTCCTGCTCTCTCAACCTCAGCTTCCTTGTCTATAAGAAGAATGAGCTATATCAGAGTGCACAAATTTAAGTGACTGAGGCAGTTTATACACATACATAA
This sequence comes from Papio anubis, assembly GCF_008728515.1. Classification (NCBI taxonomy): domain Eukaryota; kingdom Metazoa; phylum Chordata; class Mammalia; order Primates; family Cercopithecidae; genus Papio; species Papio anubis. Next base: position 144,676,598 of record NC_044980.1, on the reverse strand, counting down.
TGGGTGGGCAGATGGCAAAGTTGCTAAGCTGCTCACACTATCTCCTGGCTAAAACTCTGGGAGGGTGTAACAAAGAACACAGCAAAACAAAATTCTTACGAGCCTGCCTGCTTGTGACCCATACCTTTTGGACCTTTCTAATTCAACGAAATGTTCCTTGTTCCAATGGCACTTACAATTTTTTCCCATGGCACCATCTCCCTGGCACCCTGCCAGAGTTGGCAACCAGCTGTGCTCATAGGTGGCAGCTGTAGGAGCAGCCAGAGATTCTGTCTCCCAGAGAGTGAATGGAGAGAGGTGGGGATGAGAAAGAAGGAAGGAGGGAGAGAGGAAGGGGGAAAGGGAGGAGGGAAGAATCTTTTCATTTAAATTAATTCCCTCAACATCTCTACAAGTGAGAAAACTGAGACTCAAGGAGGTTAAGGTTAACAATTAACTCAAAGACTCTCTGCCAGTGAGGAGCAAAGCCAGCATTCAAACCTAGGTCTGTCTGAATGCAAAGCCCTTGCTCTCCTCCTGCTCCACATTTCCCCCCAAATGGGGTAAGAGAGAGCCTGACTTCAACTGAGTAAAGTGAAAAGGCACCTGTCTTAGTCTGTTTAGTCTGCTATAATGCATTACCATAGACTGGGTAACTTATAAACAACAGAAAAGTACTGCTCACAGTTATGAGGCTGGGAAGTCCAAGATCCAGGAACCAGCAGATTTGGTGTCTGGTGAGGGTCTGCTCAATGCTTCAAAGACAGTGCATTCTAGCTGTGTCCCCACATGGTGGAAGGGACAAACAGGCTCCCTTCAGCCTCTTTTAAAGGATGCTAATCCCATGCATGAGGGCAGAGCCCTCATGACTTACTTCCCAAAATCCCCGACCTCTTAATACTATCAAGTTTCAACATAGGAGTTTTGAGAAGGCACATTCAGACCATAGCAGCATCCCACACATAAGTGTGAGCCCCAGAAGAAAAGCTGTACTCACTCAATAACTCAGTATTGCTGAGCTAAATTTCTCCCTAGGGCATCTTTCTCTCTCCAACACTGCCAACATTCCAATTTTGGCATTTGTTTACACCCTTCCCTCTAGAATTTCCTTCTAGCCAGACTCCAAAAACCAGCTAAAGCCTCCCTCCTTCAGGAAGTCTTGCCTGCTTCATCCTTTCTATCCCCACTGAAGATTCCCTCTCTACATAGGCTGCAGCCTACACTAACAGTAATAAAAACACAACAGTAAGGGCAAGAACAGTTTTATTGAGTTCTAGCTCTATGTCAAGCTCTGTTCTCAGTACTTACTGTAGATAAATGTTAATCCTCACAAAAGTCCTGTGAGGTGAGTACTAGCATCTTCTTACTCAGACAGTAAGTTTACTTGTCCCCAGTCACAAGCTCAGAAGCAACATGGACAAGATTCAAACCCAGGCAGTCTGTCCCAGCCAGATCTTCATTCCTAATCACCCCCACTGCACTGCCTCATATTTTCAGGATTCTTTACAAACAGCTTCCTCATTTTTCATCTCATGTTCAGGTTCACAACAACCCTTAGATATAAAAAGGGTGAAGTCTTAAAAGAAGACAATAAGTCTGTAAGTTAGGAAACCTGCTAAAGCAATGCACCCACTAAGTGGTCATTCCAGGACCTCAGGTCCAACAGTCCCCAGGCCCAGCTTGTAAGTCTTAGCACCAAGACCAGAATATCTCCCAGAGGCGGCACAGCCAGTATCAACAACTGTAGTCATGGGCCACCACCAGGGATCAGGGAGGAGAGCAGAGAGTGGCCATGAATTGAAGCCAACAGTCAGGATCCAGGGAAGAAGCTGGTAAGCCCCAGGGAGCAAATACTGACGATGGTCTTCACTCCAGCGGAAGGCATGCAGCTCCTGTGCTTAGCCCACGCTGCACATTGTAAGTAGCCAATGCAAGATGGAGACTTAGTGTGTGTTTCTTTTTTTTAGAGTCTGAAAGAGATAGTACTGACATCTCCTTCTTAGGGAAAATGAAACTAAGGGCCAGAGAGAGGAAGGTCTGGACCAAGATAACAGAATAAATTAGCACAAAGAACAAAAACCCAGGTCTCCTCCCTTTAGCCTCTCTTCACCAGAAACATCCTCTGCAGCACCCAAAAGCCCCTAAGAGGGGACTATTACTCACTGGACAGACAGCCTGGGAAATCCCAGCCATCTGGCTTCTGCCCTAGCATGTCCTCAGCCTCTGCAGACAAACACCACATGCAGGAAGGGTGGGTGCCACCATCTGCACAGAGCCTTAATGAGAAGGCTGTGATCTTTTGGTGTCTTAGCCAAGTTGTTTGCCCATCTCAGGGAGTGAGCACCTTTGGCCTGACCTAATATAGGCCTTTCACCCCTGCATGGCCTAAATGAGTCACCTTGGAGTCCTCTCATCTGCTCTGCAATGAATGTCTTCCTTAGTCAGGGAAATACTTGTTAAATATCCTGGCAGCAGGAAAAGAATGAAATGAATCCCATAGGGTTTATAGGTTTGAAAGGAAAACCATCATATCTTGGTCGGTCTTTATACAAGATGAGATTCTTCAGTGTCCAGTCTCCTGGGATCCGTTTGCTGTGGGCGTTAAGAATGGTAACCTCACTTCAAAGATCCTTGATGAGATGTCCATGGAGCATAAGAAAAGAGGTAACACTCACTTCAGTAAAAGTCCATTAACAATTATGTCCTTCATCAGTAAAATGGGTTGGCTCCACAGGACAATGAGTCACATAGAAGATGAATCTTTTGGGACTCTGGAGCAGATCCTGTGTGGACAGAACATTAAATAGAGGCATCAATGTTCCTTTTAAATCTCTAGTTCTATTCCCGTGATCCTTGGAGGGTAGCAATATAAATAACATACGTTTCAGAATCAGGATAGTTCAGTCCAGTCCTGGCTCTGCTATTTAGAGTCTCTGTGACCTTGGACAAGGTGTTTCTGATCTGTGAGATGTGGCTGACCCTTCCCCTCCCTCTTTGGGTTATTGAGAAGATGAGAACTATGGGGGGCATGCCCTGCACCCTTCCAGGCACATAGTGTTCAGCAAATATTAGCCCCCTCACTTCCTAAAAGGGGGCATCTATAACTCCAAGATCTCCTGATCCTAAAAGAAAAAAAGTCTGTGATTCCAAAAGAAATGGGGCAAAGAGCACATTGATAGGGAAACCTTTCCTGCCTCTCAAGACCACTGAGGCCATCTTCTCCCTAACCTTTAAGATAATGCCCATGTTGATTTTTATTTCCAAACTTGCAATTTGGCAACTTGCTCTAGCCTTCTTTCCCCTACTTTTTCTTCCAGTGATTTAGGCTGAGCAGTTGCTTGAGCCAAAAACAAAACAAAACAAAAAACCCAAGCTGAAGTCTGCACCCTTCCCTCCAGAAGATAAATTATGTTGGTTTTTGCAGTGAGTGAATTGGGGCAGGAGAGAGATTTCACTAGAATAAAATGTTCTAGGCTGAAAAGGTGACTTCAAGTAGATTTTCTTTGTTTGTAGAGGTTCCAAGACCCCCTGATTTACCTGCTCCAGCCTGGGATGGCTGCTCACCTCCAGGTGATGGCCTAGGGGGACCCTCTTAAGACTTGGAGCAGAGGTGGCTCCGAACTGAAGGGCACTGACCATTGGCAGCTTGCCTCTGTCCTCTTCCCTCCCTTCACTCACAGGAACAGAGCTGTGAGTGAAGACAGGAATAAATAAACCATCCTCTGTTTTTCAAGAGAAAGATAGCTTTTAGCAGAATTGTCTAAGATATCACACCCAAGGAGAGAGCAGGCCTACTTCCACCGACTCAGCATATTCCAATCAACGTAACAATGACTTTACATGGTACAGGAGATGATTTTAAGACACAGATGCATTAAATCACACGGAGCCATTTAGTGAGGAAGATATTTACTTTCCAATAAGCCTCAGTTTGGTGCTAGTGTGTCTTTAACCCTGTCCTACCACTTTCTTAATCATCCTTGTTAAACAAAAAAAGCAGTCTCCAGCCCTGGTCCTTTATCAGGGAACAGTATCTGCTAGAATGTAATTACTTTTTCTGTTTTCGTTATACTTGTTTTCACATCATCTACTTTTTAAAGCAAGTGATCATGGCTTCCCATTTATTGTAGTGTTATGAGGATTCCTTTTAAAATAAATACATGTACGTTTTAAAGGTGGGCCAATGTTAAGGAAAATATTAAGCAAATAATATAGGTGATTCACAGATATGACAACAATCACAAAGATACAAAAGACTAAAATTGGATAAATGTTGGATTAATTGGAAACAAATCTATGGCATGCAACTTTTTTTCCCACTTCTTTTTCAAATTACATAATATATCCTCTTGCCTTGTTTTCCCAGTTGAAATCCACTCAGGCTCTCCCACTTCCTTTTCCCTCTTTTCCCAAGGATTCCTTGGTAGCAGAGGAATTTGCTACTGGTGAAAAGAATATCATTTTCCTTCCCCTTAGATTCAAGGTGAATGCTTGCAGCCATACGAATGCCCATTATACTCATTTATTCATTCATTTAATTAACAGACATTTGCAGGCACCCACTCAGTATCAGTCCTGTGTCAGGTGTGATGATACATCAGTGAACAGGAAACACACAGTCCCTGCCTTCCTCGGGCTCAGCGTCTAGTTGAGGAGGCAGAAGACTACACAAGCAACTGCAATATAGTGTCATACATCCTGGAATGGGGGAGCCACATGGCACTGGGAGCACAGATAGGAGATCAAGGAAAGCTTCCCAGGTGAAGGCAGCAGTGCCTGATGTGCTATGTCTGCCAGCTCCATATAATCACACGTGGAGACCAGTCTCAGTACCTTCACTCTTCTGCTGGGAGATCTTGGGCTAGGTATGTCAACCCTCAGCTTCAGTTTCCCAGTCTATTAAGTGGGGATCATTTGATCTCCCTCTTAAAATTATTTTAAAAATTTCATGAGACAATGAGTAGAAAATGTTGTAGCACATTGCCCAGCACATAGTAAATGCTCACTAAATGCCAAGTAACTTCCTTAAATATCTTTCATCCAAAAACTCTCTCTTACACACTTGAAATTGTATGCAAATATTCCTGCCCGACCTGAGCCAATTCTATTTGAAAAAAAGCAAAGAGAAGTTAAGACTGTTTATACAACACACAACAGATCTAGGACAATACTGAATAGACATACTTTGCTTCTGATCTGATAGTCTGTCCTTAAGTACAATTGGGTCTTGAAGAAAAATCCTGGGGTTGGGGAAGAATTGATTATAGTGGCCAAGATGGGGAAGTTCCAAAGAAAAAGGTTATGTGGTAGGGTTGGTTGGTTGGTTGGGGATGGTGGTGGGTGGGGAGTGGAAAGGGTGGGGTGAGGGGAAAAAAAAGAATGAATACAGTGAAAAATAGATAATAAATGTTGGAAGCAGAAAAAAATAAAGAATAATCTCTCCCTTTCGTGTCCTCTGCAGGGACATGGATGAAGATGGAAACCATCATTCTCAGCAAACTATCACAAGAACAGAAAACCAAACACCACATGTTCTCACTCATAAGTGGGAGCTGAACAATGAGAACACATGAACACAGGGAGGGAAACATCACATACTGGGGCCTGTTGGGGGATGGCGACTGGGGGAGGGATAGCATTGGGAGAAATACCTAATGTAAATGACAAGTTGATGGGTGCAGCAAACCAATATGCACATGTATACCTATGTAACAAACCTGCACATTGTGCACACGTACCCCAGAAATTAAAGTATAATAATAAAAAAGAATAAGCTCTCCTTAATTAAAAGTAAAAGAGAGCTCTCCAGATTCTATTAGAAAATGTGAAGAGCTATAGCAGGTATATGTGAGTACTGTGTCTTTTCCAAAATGAAAATTAGAACTATTGAAGGAACTACAAATCTCTACAAATTTTTATGATGCTTTCATGTTTATGAAGTGGATTCCCATGCATCACATCCTCACAATGGCCCTATGAAGTAGGTATTACTATTAGCTCCATTTTATAGATGGAAAACTGAGGCTTGGAGAGAGGATTTGATTTGCCCAAAGTCACCAGTGACTACATGAAAGTGCCAGGGATCAACCTCGGGCCTCCTGACTCCATGCCTGGTGACCTAGACTAGGGGACAGCAATTTTTTCTGTCAAGGGCCAGAGAGTAAATATTTTCAGCTTTGTGGGCCGTGCCGTCTCTGTCAAAACTTCTCAACTGGCCCATTGTGGCATGAAAGCAGCCATAGATGAATGTAAACAAATGGGCATGACTATGCTCCAATAAAACTTTATTTATGGACACTGAAATTTGAATTTTGTGTCATTTTCATGTGTCATGAAATATTATTCTTTTGGGGTTTTTTTGACCATTTGAAACTATCTTCAGCTGGTTGGTTACAAAAACAGGCAGCAGGCCAGATTTAGCCTGTGGATGGTAGATTGCCAACTCCTGTTCTAGAATATCTTAAAGATGAATGAGGCATAGCCCTGCACTCACAGACTTGGAGCAAAGGAGGCACAACCAATTCTACTTCAAGAGAATTTGTTGCAGTTAAATTTCAATCACTGCAATACAACCGTCACAATACTTGTCACACCTGCAAAAACTTTCTCCTATTATTTAACCTTTTTTCCCATTGACTGACTTTTTGACTTAAATAAGTTTCTTTTTACATGTTGTCATACTTTTATAAATAAAAAACTCATTTTACTTGCCAAAACTAGAAAAGAAACAAAAAAATAAAAACAAAATAATTAGATGAGTGCTATTAAATTCTAACTACCTCCAATCACCTGCCAAAGTGATTGGGCCTGAGGCCTGCTTTGTCTTCTTCCTTTATTTGAAAAAAAAAAAAACCTGGCGGTGGGGCGCAGTGGCTCACGCCTGTAATCCCAGCACTCTGGGAGGCCGAAGTGGGCGGATCATGAGGTCAGGACATTGAGACCATCCTGGCTAACACAGTGAAACCCCGTCTCTACTAAAAAATACAAAAAATTAGCCAGGCGTAGTGGCAGGTGCCTGTGGTCCCAGCTACTCGGGAGGCTGAGGCAGGAGAATGGCGTGAACCCGGGAGGCAGAGCTTGCAGTGAGCTGAGATCCTGCCACTGCACTCCAGCACTCCAGCACTCCAGCCTGGGCAACATAGCAAGACTCCATCTCAAAAAAAAAAAAAAATCTGGCAAAGGGCAAAAAGGTGTTTTAAATTCACATTGACACCAATATGACACCTTCCTCTTGATGTAGTCAGAAATACTACAGAGGCACTAACTTTCTCAGCATGTAATCCAATTCTATTCAATACCAGGTCTTTGTCTATGTAAAATCATCTTCCAGGCCATAAGGCCCATGAAGCCCACACTCTGGAAACTGCTATAATACAAGCAAAGTGCCACAGATTTGTACAAGCAGGAGAGACACATCTGGGTGGAGGGCAAGAAAAACTTTAAAGAGAAAATGACCTTTCAGAGACATTGAATAGTATCTAGGATTTCATCAGGCATGAAATTCAGAAAGAGCATTCCAGACTGCTGAATAAAGGGGTGAATGGGCAATAAGACCAAAAAGAAATATGGCTTCTAAATCATGAACGGCATGGAATATCATGCCATGGGCTTTGGATCCAAGCCTTCTTGTTTTCTTGAATGTTCTCCAAGTCAATGGATGCTCAAGGTTATATTTTTAGATTCCTCTACATGAGGGAGATAAGAAGATGTAGTCCAGGGCCTCTAGAAAAGGCTCATGGTGGGGCCGGGCACAGTGGCTCATGCCTGTAATCCCAGCACTTTGGGAGGCCAAGGCAGGTGGATTACCTGAAGTCAGGAGTTTGAAACCAACCTGACCAACATGATGAAACCCCGTCTCTACTAAAGATACAAAAATTAGCCAGGCATGGTGGCATGCACCTGTAATCCCAGCTACTCGGGAGGCTGAGGCAAGAGAATTGCTTGAACCCAGGAGGTGGAAGTTGCAGTGAGCCAAGATCACACCATTGCACTCCAGCCTGGGTGACAGAGCAAGATTTCAACTCAAAAAAGAAACAGTCCATGGGGACATGGGGACAGAGAGGATTATTAGAACTGGTGGTTCTTGACTTTTGTACCACTGAAGATCATTTTGCATTTTCTCTTGTGCATTTCTGACTTTGAAATATTTCAGTCTACTAAACTGCATGATTTAAGTCTTGATGACTGTCCTGTTTTCTTGACCACTGATATGCATCCTCCCCATTCATCCTGAGAGACTGGTGCTGACTGCACTCAATTGCTCTGATTTCAGCCAGAAGTTAAGGAAGAGCCTTGACAGGGGAATTAGTGTTCTCGTTTGAGCAACTGTGTCATGAGGAACTCGGACTCCAAATCAAGGACTCTCAATGCTGAACCTGATTGTCCTGTTCTAGCTCCACACACGAGTATGAATTCAGGGCCTGTTCTCCAGGACCACCAACGATTTTACACCACACAGAACTGGTATGGAAATGGAAAAAGATAGCCTCGACTGTAATGTTTTAAAAGAAAGAAAGAAGAAGGCATCATACTCTCAACTGCTTACTCTCTTCTTCATTTGGAAACCCATACATAAATATAAAGACTGTTCTTCCATTATAGACTGCAATGTAATCACAGAGAAGCAAATGCTGTTTGCGGGAGCTGCTTCCCACCTGCGGTGTTCTCAGGGTGTTCAATAACTCAATAACCTCACAATTGGTTGGTGGAATCACAGTGTAAGGCAATGTCACTGCAATGCAGCTGTACAAAATGCCCAGCAGGGCCTCTCCAAGGATCTCCCATGAAGGCAGCAGTACTGGCCCCCGCAGAATCATCCAGGAAACAAGGCCCATCCTCGTACCTCCTCGGTGACAGTCACCCCCAATACACACAGGGCTTTGAGGCTTGCAGAGGGTTCCCAATCTCCTGAGCAAGAAGTGAAACAAGACACCTGAGTCCCAGTGAACTGAGATGACCCCCAAACTCCCACTGCCTAAAATAACCTCTTCTAGCCCTGCTCACCTCCTACCTGAAATTCACAGCTTCCTGCTCTGGCATAAGATTGTTTTACAAAAAACAAAAGTGCTACAAATTCATCGTGGCCTTGCCATGTTACAGCGAATGCCTTCTGAGTATGGGAGCTCCCACACATGGAAGCCTGTCTTCATTTCTACCTCCTACCTTACCTTCAACCTCCTCACACTGCTCTTCAGCACTTTCTGAAGTTTGGTCTTCACTTTACTCTCCAGCTTTCTTCCCCACTACTCTTCTCTATACCCTCTGCTGAGACCCAAAGTCTGTCTCCTAAGGGAGCCCTGCCCCCGCCCGTTTGCCCTGGCTAAGCTTATTCTGGAGAACACCCTCGTCTCTATGATCCACCTCCTCCAGAAAGTGTCTTCTGAATTCCAGGCCATGGTGACCATATCCCTCACCTCACATCCTCCCCCTTGGAAACACTGAGGAGGCAGCAAGTCCAGGGGAGGAGTGTGCCATGGTCCCTGCACTGCTCCCCTTATTGAATTCATTTCCCCCTGACACCCACAACCCATGTCATATTTCCCAGACGCTGATTTTTTTTTTTTTTTTTACTTTAAGTTCCAGGATACATGTGCGGGATGTGCAGGTTTGTTACATAGGTAAACACGTGCCATAGTGATTTGCTGAACCTCTCAACCCATCACCTCGGTATTAAGCCCAGCATGCATTAGCTTTTGTTCCTGATGCTTTCCCTCCCCCCGCACCTCCCCCTGCCAATAGGCTCCAGCGTGTGTTGTTCCCCTCCCGGTGTCCCTGTGGTCTCTCATTATTCAGCTCCCACTTATAAGTGAGAGCATGCAGTGTTTGGTTTTCTGTTCCTGTTTAAGTTTGCTGAGGATAATGGCTTCCAGCTCCATCCATGTCCCTGCAAAGGACACGAATAAATGCTGAATTTCTTATGAGCAGGGATTATGCCATCTTCCCTACTGCATACCCAGCACTTGATTCAGTACCTCCCCCAGTGGAGATACTCAAAGAATGTTGCCTGAATGAATAAATCACGAATCGAATATGCGAGTGAATACAGGCTTGGGAGTCAGATACACCTGGTTTCAAACCCTGACTCTACTGTTCCATAGCCTGTAACCTTGGGTAAGTCACTTGCACTCTCCAGGCTTCAGCTTCAACTTCGTCATCTGCAACATCTACAAGAGAGTCAGAATACTCCTGAGGAGTTGTTGGTAGAGATTAAATCACATAATGCACACTAAACTCTTAGCACAAGCCTAGAGCAATAAAAGCATTCAATAGATGATACCCATAGCTGTGGACCTTGAACCTCAACTGTATGCCAGGCACTGAGATAGGCACTGGGGATTCTGCAGTCATTAAAATACAGGGCCTGCTTTGTATTTTAATTACTGTGTTTATGTAAATCTTATCTTCCCAGTTAATGATGGAAGAGTACGTTCATTTTGTTAAATAGTTTATATTAATGATCTCCTGTGATCTTCACAATAACCCCATAAATTAGGCACATTTAACAGATTAGGAAACTAAGGCCAAAGAGTTAACCAACTTGGCTAAAGTCATACAGCTCACAAGGGACCAAATAGACACTTGAAAACATACTATCTGCCTCCGAAGATCCCTTAATCTCAACACCAAGCACTCCTCTTATCTCTAACAACCTGTTATTTACCTTTTCCCACCAGGGGTACCACTTTATGTTACCATAGCATCTATAAAACACAATTGGTTTGTGAGTGATGAGGTAGAATAGACACCTATGGGGAGAGAGATAAGGTGTGTAGAGGTGAACAGTAAAGCAGGATGACTGGTTTTCAGATGAACTCTTATGAACTCTTTTCTCTGCAATTGCCATGGTACCTGGCTTACAGTGTGTTAAGTGAACGAACACCTGGAAAGAAGAGACCCAAGAAATTACCAGATTGTAGATCCTGAGTAATCAAAAGAAACTTAATGACTGAAGGAATTGGGAAGCTGAGGCAGGACAAACAATGAAATGGAACAGGACCAAAGCTGAGCTTCATGTGAGAAGAGCTGGTTCTAACCCATCTTGCTCACTTGTCTCACTGTTGAACAGTAGGCAAACCCTAGCCTCAGGTCTCTCATTGCTAAAACAGGACACCAAAGACTTGACCTTCCAAGCTTGTTGGAACACTAAGAGACTCCAAGATTTCTGCAAGTGCTTTTTAAAAAGTTAAAAAGGCGAATTTTGAGGATGATATTTTAAATGTATTTCTTATAGAACTAAAACTGTGACATGGTAAAAAGTACCACGTCAACTGTTCAAGAAGCAGGATTTGCGTCCTAGCTTTCCTTCCCTGGGCTAGTTTGCTTCCTGAGCAAACTCCTTAACCTCCTGGAGTCTTTTTCCCTGTCTATAAGACCAGGGACGTGAACATTAACTCCTCAGGGTTGGCCTGAGTGCTAAATATGAAGATGGATACAGTAGCTCATTCTATGTGTATGTTATCATATCTGGGATTGTCTGCAACTGTGTTTTGTTAATTTGTTAAGTTTATTCTATAAATAATAAATCCTTCCCTATTGCTCTCCTAACAGAAGACAGCATGATTTACCATAAATGGTCCAAACTTTAGGATCAGATAGAACTCCCTTGGGATCTCAACTCTAATCCTTACTAGCTGGGTGCAGGCAAGTTACTGCCCCTCTGTGTCTCTTCATCTTTAAAGCAAAAATGATAACACTACCTCATTTCTCTTTTTTAAAATGGAGATGATATTAAGTGCACAAAACATATATTTATTAAGTATCGATCATGTGTAATAATTTCTTATCAAGGAGCTTATATAAAGAAAGAATTTATGTAAGTTTTTGATTAAGTTTTGTTCTATTGATAGTGAACCTCAAACCTTATAGAACGAAGAATTACTCTGGGAGCAACTTGGCTCTCCATCAAGGGTTGTGCTGGGGACTTGAGATCTTTCCTTGCCATTCTCTAAATGACCAAAAGACAAGAATGGATTTTCTATTCCCAGGAAACATGTTTTGTTGATGCACTAATAACCCAGCCACTGGAAATTCAGGTCAGGGATTTGGGGGAAAAACAGAAGCAACTACTATCAGCCTTTGGGGAACCCAATGTTAAACTCAAGCTTTTAAAACAGCTTCTGAAATCTAAAAGAAAACTGCCTTTAATGAGTGCCGGCAACCAGGATCCCAGAAGAGATTGGAGAAACGATATTGTGTTTTTATCTTGCATTGTTGGCTTTGGAAAGTGGCCGGAGGCCTCAAAGGCTCAGATCGCCAGTCTCACAGTCAGCTGTCAACTATATGCTCAGAGGCACGAGCTCTAAGGTCTCTGGGGGACCTCCCTGACCTTTTCTGCCTGAAGCCTAAGATGCTACCAGGAAGGAAGGATTTTGGCAGCTCCAAGGAAGTGCAGGACACAGACAGAGTTTAGGGATCCTGGTAGGAGAGGAAGAGTAGACGTAGAGCCTCAGTAGTAACAACAGTTGAGTCATAATATAATAACAACTAGTAGTAATAACAATTGAGTACTTCCTCTGTGCCAGGCACTATGTTTAGTGTTCCTTGCGCATGACTACACAACATCCCAGTAGTGGTACTATTACCATCATTTTACAGATAAGGAAAATAAAGTTTGGAGATGTTCAGTAACTTTGTCAAGGTCATACATTAGTAAGTAAGAAATCCAGAACTTGAATTCCAGAGCCCACATTCTTAGTCACTATGCACCACTGCCTATATGTTTATTAAATGAGTGAGGATTTACCTCTTGAGTATAAGTTTTGCTTCCACGAGCAAGCAAAAGCCAATTATACTGTAGATCTCTTAAATACTACTGTCTAAGTAGAAAGGGACCTGGAAGTTTGATCCGTCCTAAGATATTGAATCTCCTCTGAACTCTTCTTACCAAGTGATCACTCAATACTTGCTTTCATACATTTAATGACACAGACTTTAACTATCCTAGAAGATATCCCCTTCACCTTTCAACAGCTTTGGCTATAGGAATTCCTATATTAAGCTGAAATGTCTACCCACTGGTCTTATATCTGCCCTTTGGATGGCACATAACAAATTTAATCCTTCTTCACATAGCAGCCCTCTAAGTACTCTGGAAACAATCATTCTGGTCCCTTGAAATATATTACCTCTACCTTCCTCCACTAACCCCACCCCTCCAATAAAGAATTAAGGCATTTACTTACTTGTTCATGCTCTGAATAAACAATTATGAATCGCTCATGGTAGGTTTATCTGAGTATCTACCTAGTTATTCTAGGAGAGAAAATAAAAATACACACAAATGATTACATTATAAGGTAGAAACTTATAAAACTGTAAGGATACTGGAAAAAGTGCTATGCAAGTTCAGAAGAGAGTGTTTTTTTAGCTGGGTGATATGTGCAGATGATATAGAAGAGATGCTGTTTGGGCTGTCTCTTAAAGTATGAGACATACATATTTTAGAGATGGAGTGTTGCTATGTTCCCTAGGCTGGTTTCAAACTCCTGGCCTCAAGCAATCCTCAATCCTCCCACCTCAGCCTCTCAAAGTGCTGGGATTATAGGCATGAGCCACCATGCCTGGCCAAGCATTAGAAATATTACTGATCATCTGTTGTAGCAAATACCTGGATAATCATAGGGTTATGAGATGCTGTAATAATATGAGAGCACTGACCTTGGAGCGGATCTGCTACACTGTTGCTATATCTCACTGCCCCTCATTTTTCTCATCTGTAAAATAAAACTTGTAACATCTGCCCTGACCATCCCTGAGTTGCCATAAGGATGAAGTGCAAGATGACGATGAAAGGGAATTGCTACCAGGTGTGCAGGGAATTGTTAAACCCTGTTTTCCTAGGCTTGAAGATTAACCTGACACTTACACAACTTGGTGAGAGCTGGGGAATCAGAAGACACAGGTTTGGTGAGAGCCTTCCAATCCAGCACAAGCAGAGGAAGAAGAAAAACAAATGCCAGAGCCAAACAACATGGCCTAAGTGTGAGCCAAGACAACCAAATAACAGCCCCAGTTCCTCGGCACCATTTCATTCAGAATAATCCTATAAGACGTGATCAAAGAAAGGATCAACAGCTCAAACATATTACCAGCTACCTAAGCATTTAGAGGAGAAGGCCCACTGAGAGATTAAGACACTTAGGACATGTCTGAGAGGTTTTCCTGCAGTTAGAGCTTCACTAATTGATATCCAAGCATCAGCAACTATTCCATCTGGCTCGTTATTACCGCCACCTAGCAAATAAGGGCTTGATCTCATGCAGAGTCAAGGGCCCAAAGCAGAGAGCTGGGGGAGGGGCATGGTGAGGTTTTTTTTCCAAGGTCATGCAAGACACCCTTTCACCTCTAATCAGGCTACACAGATACACTCTCGGGTTTGTACAAGTCACATGTCCACATAGTCAATCAACCATCAACAGGCATTTCTGAAGTACTGTATGAATCACAGCTCTCTTGGGTGTAAGGGTGAGACAAATCCAACTAAAACTAGCTTAAGCACAAAATAAATTAATTGGTGCATTAAATCAAAAAGGCCAGATGAGATTGTGGTTTGAGGCTGACTGGATGTAGGCTCTGAAACAATCAAACAATATTATCTAGCATCTATTAATACCTCTCTCCAACTCCCAATTCTGAGTGCCTCAGTATTGGCTTTATCCTTTTTCTTTTGTTTACAGTGGGTGGGGGTATGGTTTATGAATAGTGGGCTCCCCTACTTACATCCTCAAAGTGGTAAGTCTTAAAAGAAAAATAAAGTGAACCTTTTTCCAACAAAAGACTCAGAATTAACTGTGATTGGATAGATTCAGGTCACATGTTTATTCCTGAGCAATAAACATGTTTATTGGGTGTTTAGGGGGTGGAGTATATCGACTGAGCAGCCCTGTATTAGGCATGGGAGATCTTTGGCTAATCCTACCAACAGAGGATGAAAGAGGGGTGCTCTTCACGGAAAATCCAGATACTATTATCAGAAGAATGACAAGTGTATGCTAGGAGAAAAAAAAAAAGCAAAACAAAAATCCAGATGTCAATTCTCAAAACTCTTGTGGTGGAAACCCAAAAAGGAAATCCACAATAAGATCATATTTTGTTATCAAGAAAATTATTCTTTGAGAGGATTTGCCCCATGTAAAATTAATAGAAAACCTAATTATAACTAATGGTCTAAAATGTACAATACAGATCAAAAGTCTAAAAACAATGATGTTAAGGATTAAAGTGCGGAAGCAGGGGTTGTCTTTTTTTGTTTTTGTTTTTATTATTAATATACTTTAAGTTCTAAGGTACATGTATAAGCAGTGCAGGTTTGTTATATATGTCACTTGTGCCATGTATATGCTGCACCCATCAACTAAATCAGCATCCATCATCGTCGTTTTGCGTCGGGTGTAGCTCCCAGTACAGTCCCTTCCCTGCCTTCCAGTGATGGGCCCCAGTGTGTGATGTTCCTTCCCGGGTCAGAGTGATCTCATTGTTTCGGTTCCCGCCTATAATTGAGGGGCAATGGGTGTTTGGTTTCTGTTCTTGCTGATGGTTGCTGGAATGGTGGTTTCCGGCTGCGTCAATGGCCCTGGGGGACCTGAAGGCTCATCCTTTTTGTGACATGGTATTCTAGCCGGTGTATGTGTATGCATTTTCTTCAAAATCAGTCTATCACTGATGGACATTTAGTTGATTCAAGTCTTTCGCTATTGTGAATGAACGTATCGCTTATCTAAATTAATACGTAATAATGGTTATAGCCAGCATGATTTAATGTCCTTTGGAGTTATCTACCCAGTAATGGATGGCTGGAGTCCATATAATTTACATCCCTAGTTCTAGATCATAACCAGGAATCATATACTATTTTCCATAATGGTTGAACTGGATTTATAATCCACCCAGCAGTGTAAAATTGTTCCTATTTCTCCACATCACTCTCCAGCACCTGTTGTTTCCTGACTTTTTGTGGTCGCCATTCCTAACTGGTGTAAGGATGGTAATCGTATAGTTTTGATTTGCATTTCTCTGGTAGCCAGTGATGATGAGCGGTTTTTTTCATGTGTCTGTTACGGCTTAGATGTCTTCTTTTGAGAATGTCACATTTCATATCCTTTTGCTTTTTGTCCTAGGGTTGTTTTACATTTTTTTCTTTATAATTTGTTTATGAGTTCTTTATGGGTTCTGGATGTGGCCCTTTGTCAGATGGGTAGTTGAAATTTTCTCCACATTCTGGCAGGTTGCTTTATAATTTCTGTGCGTGGTGGTTTCTTTTGCTTATTTTGAAATCTTTAGTTAATTAGATCCCATTTTGTCAATTTTAGCTTTTTGCTGCCATTGCTTTTTAATTGTTTTAGACATGAAGTCTTGTATACCTATATCCTGAATATAATTTCCACCTAGAGTTTTCCTCTCACGGTTTAATATGGTATTAGAGTCTAACATTTAAGTCTAATCCATCTTAGATTAATTTTCATATAAGGTAAGAGAGATCAGTTTCAGCTTTCTACCCTTGGCTTCAATAGCCAATTTTCCCACAATTACCATTTAATGCACAAATAGGAATTATCCTTTCAAGTTTCTTATTGTTTTCTCTCAGGTTTACATCAAAGATCAGATGGCTGCTTAGATTAATGTAGTATTATTCTGAGGACTCTGTTCTGTTCCATTTGGTCTATATCTCTGTTTGTGTTTCACCAGTGCCATGCTGTTTTGGATTTACTGTAGCCTTGTAAGTTGCGATCAGGTAGCATCTGATGCACTCCAGCTTTCATTCTTTTTGACTTAGGATTGTATCTTGGAATCGGGCTCTTTTTGGTTTCCTGCCGAAGACTTTAAAGCAGTTTTTCAATTCTGTGGAGAAACTCGGCTGTAGTAGCTTGATTAGGGATGGCATTGAATCCCTATAAATTACATGGGCAGTATGGCCATTTCAAGTATTGATTCTTCCTATCCATGGGCATGGTATGTTCTTCCATTTGTTTTTGTGTCCTCTTTTCAGTTTCTAGACAGTGGTTTGTAGTTCTCAGCCAGAGGTCCTTTCACGTCCTTGTAAGTTGGATTCCTAGGTATTTTATTCTCTTTGAAACAGTTGTGAATGGAGGATTCATTCTTCAGTTTGGCTCTCTGTTTGTCTGTTACTGTGGTGCTTATAAGAATGCTTGTGATTTTGCATTAATTTTTGTATACTGGGAACTTTGCACAAGAGATTGCTATCAACAAGGAGATTTTAGGCTGAGACAATGGGGAACCTAAATATAATCATATTATCGTAAAACAGGGACAAATTTGACTTCTTCTTTTTCTAACTGAATACCCTTAGTTTCTTTCTCTTGCGTGATTTACCTAGTCAGAACTAAACACTATATTGAATAGGAGTGGTAAGAGAGGCATCCTATCTTAATATACTCCAGTTTCAAAGGGAATTTTCCAGTTTTGCCCGACATTCAAGTATGATATTGGCTGTAGATTTTATCATAAATAGCTCTTATTATTTTGAGGTACATTCTCCATCAATGCAGACCGTTTAGCATGAAGGGTTTATTTGGTTTGTCAGAAGTGGCACTGCCGTCTGTTACAGGATAATCGTATGGTTCTTTGTCTTTGGATGTAACGGTTATGTTTGTGGTTGGATGTTGGACCGGCATCCAGGGATGAAATTACTTGATCATGGTGGATAGAAACTTTTTGATGTGTTGCGCCAGTCCGGTTTGCAGTGTTTGTGAAGTTTTTGCGTGAGTGTTCATCGGGATGTTGGTCTAGATTCTCTTTTCAGTAATGTCTCTGCCGGGCTTTGGTATCGGGATGGCATCATAAAATAGGTTAAGGAGGATTCCCTCTTTCTAATGATTGGAATAGTTTCAAGGAAGGAGATATTTTCCAGCTCCTCCTTGTACCTCTAGTAGAATTCAATAGGAATCCATCTGGTCCTGGACTTTTGGATTGGTAGGCTATCTAATTATTGCACTCCAATTTCCAGAGCCCTGCTATTAGTCTATTCAGGGGACTACAACTTCTTCCTGGATTTAGTCATGGAAATTAGAGTATCAGGAAATTATCCATTTCTTCTAGATTTTTCTGGATTTGGCTCATGATGTTCTATCTGGTGGTGGTTTGTGTTCTGTAGGGTGGGTGGGCGATGCCCTTCATCATTTTTGAACATCGATTTAGTTCTTCTCTCATTTCTTCTTTGTGTAGTCTTGCTGCTTGATCTGTCAGTTTTGTTGATCTTTCAAAGGCTGGCTCCTGGATTGTTGACAGTTTTTGGAGGTTTTGTCTCTATCCTTCAGTTCTGCTCTGATCTTAGTTGTTTCTTGCCTTCTGCTGGCTTTTTGGATATGTTTGCTCTTGCTTCTCTGGTTCTTTTTAATTGTGATGTTATCAAATTATCAATTTTAGATCTTTCCTATTTCTCTTGCCTTAGGCATTTAGTGCTATAAATTTCCCTCTACACATAAGCTAGAAATGTATCCCAGAGATTCTGGTATCAACATCTTTGTTCTCGTTAGTTTCAAAAGAACATCACTTTATTTCTGCCTTCATTTCGTTATGTGCAGTAGTCATTCAGGGCAGGTTATTCAGTTTCCATGCTGAGGGTTGAAGTTTGATTGAGTTTCTTAGTCCTGAGTTCTAGTTTGGCCGTTACTCTGCAGTCTGAGAGACAGTTTATTTATAATTTCTGTTCTTATACATTTGCTGAGAATTGCTTTACTTCCAATTATGTAGTCAATTTTGGAATAGTCGATGTAGTATATGAGAGGTATATGTTATGTTGATTTGGGGTGGAGAGTTCTATATAGATGTCTAGTCAGGTCTGCTTGCTGCAGAGGATGAGTTCAATTCCTGGATATCTTGTTAGCTTTCTGTCTCGTTGATCTTATCCCTGTGTGTGGAGATGTGGGAATCTCCCATTATTATTGTAGGAGTCTAAGTCTGCTTTTGTGATCCTCCTAAGGACTTGCTTTATGTATCTAGGTGCTCCTGTAATGGGTGCATATATATTTTGGATAGTTGGGCTCTTCCTGTTAGATTGATCCACTTTGCTGCATTATACAGTAGCCTTTATCTCTTTTGATCTTTGTTAGTTTAAAGTCTATTTTGTATCAGGGCTAAGTTACAACTTTCTGCTTTTTATTCTCCATTTGCTTAGTTAATCTTCCTCCATCCTTTGGCTGAGCCTGTGTATATCTCTGCGTGTGAGATGGGTCTCACAATCCACAGCAGACTGATGGAATCTTAATCTTTATCAGTTTATGATCTGTATCTTTTCATTAGACATTTTAGTCCATTTACATTTTAAGGTTAAGATTGTTATGGGCAGTCCTGCCATTATGATATTAACTGGATTTATTTTTGCTCGTTAGTTGATGCAGTTTCTTCCTAGCCCTCATTAATTTTCATTTTGGCATGTTTTGCAATGGCTGGTTCAGTTGTTCCTTTTCCATGTGAGTGCTTCCTTCAGGGTCTCTTGTAAAGGCCAGGCCTGAGTAGTGACAAAATCTAAGCATTTGCTTATCTATAAAAGGATTTTATTTCTCCTTCACTTATAGAGCTTAGATTTAGTTGGATATATAAAATTCTAGGTTTAAAATTCTTTTCTTTAGAATCATGAATCTTAGCCCCCTCTCTGGCTTATAGAGTTCTACTGGGATCTTGCTGTTAGTCCTGGAAGCTCATGTAGGTGGCTTGGCCTTGGCCTGCTCTCAAAACGCCCTTAGTTTTTCATTACCGGCTTTTGGCTTTGGTAGAATCTGGCAATTTATGTGTCTTTGGGTTGTCTTTATAGGGGGTATCTTTTGTGGTGGTTCTCTCTGTGTTTCCTTGGTTTGGATGTTGTGCCCTGCTGGGTTCAGAAGTTCTCTCGGGTGATATCCTGAGAGTATTTTCCTTGGACTGCATTTCCCCCCCCTCACTTTCAGGCACCCCAATCAGGCGATGGATTTGAGATCTTTTTACACATCTCATATTTCTTTCCAGGCTTTGTTCATTTTCTTTTCTTCGCCTTTCTTGGTTTCTCTTCTTGCTTCATTTCGTTCGACGATCCTCAATCACTGTTCCTCTTTCTTCCAGTTAGTCCGGAGTCGGTTACTGGAAACATGCATTTATCCGCGTATTTCGTGTCATGGTTTTTCATCTACTCTCGTGCGTTTAGGACCTTCTCTGCATTAATTGCTCTGGTAATCAGTTCTTCACTTTTTTCCGTTTTTTCGCCGTTTTCTTTCTTTCTTTCTGGGTCATGTTTCCTCCTTTAAAGCTCTGAAGTTTGATGGACTGAAATAACTATGCTCTTCTCATCTGCGTCAAAGTCGATTTCTCCATCAGGCTTTTAGTCCATTGCTGAGTGAGCTCTCGCGGCTCCTTTTAACAGAGATGTACTCTTATTTAGATTTCCCGGCACCTGCCCCTGCTTTTCTCCATCTTTTGTGGTTTTATCTGCCTGTAGTCTTTGATGATGATGGTGATGGCGTGCTGATGGGGTTTTTGGTGGGTGTCCTTCCATGTTTGATGGTTTTGGCCTGAGTCAGGACCATCAGCTGTGGAATCTGTTGGGGGTGCTTGAGGAGTCCACTCCAGACCCTATTTGCCTAGGGCTATCCCAGCATGAGGCTGCAGAAGATGGAATATTGCTGCAGACAGCGGAGTGCCTGTCTGATTCTAGCCTGGGAAGCACCACTCAGGGTGTACTCCACCCTGCTGTGAGTGTAGAGGGTGTCAGACTGCTTACTAATAGTCGGAGGATGCTCTCCCCCAGTTGTTAGGCTACTCAGGGGTCAGGGACCCCGCCAGGCAGGCAGTCATCCCTTCTCAGATCCTCAGCCTCCGTGTTGGGGAGATCCTGCTCTGAAGCTATCCAGACAGAGTCGTTTGCGTCTGCAGAGGTTTCTGCTTTTCTTTGTTATTTGTTGCTTCTGCCCTGTCCCCAGAGGTGGAGGAGCCTACAGAGATAGGCAGGTTTATGAGCTGCTGTAGCAGGCTCCACCACAGTTCAAACTTCAGCGGCACCTGCCCAAGCCTCAGCAATGGCCAGAGGCGCCCTCCCTGGCCTGCCTTGCGGTTAGATCGCAGACTGCTGTGCCTGTGAGGGAGGCTCAGGCGTGGGACCTCCACGGCTAGGTGGCAGGATATAATCCTCCTGGTGTGCCTGTTGCTTAAAGCCACAGTGTGTGGGGTGGGAGTTACCGATTTTAGGTGTTGCTGTCTCAGATTACCCTGGGCTGGCCAGGAAAAGTTGCTTCCCTTACACTTTAGGTGAGGCTGATGCCTGCGCCCTTCAGCTCACCTGCAGCTGGTCAGGCTGCAGCGGCAATGGCACCGGTCAATCCCGGCGCACTCCCTGAGTAGAGATGAACCCAGTGCCTCAGGTGAAATGCGAAATCCCCGGTCTTCACCAATTGCAGCTGGAGTTGGAGACTGGAGCTGTTCCTATTCGGCCATCTTGCTCCGCCCCCCCAAGATTAAGCCTTAATACCACCAGTTACCTGCTGTAACTGAACAAGACAATCTCTCTCTGTGCCTTAAGCATTATTCCTCTATAAACTGGGGACAATAATAGACTCTACTCCATAGAGTTATTGTGATAATTTCATGAGAGAGTGTATCAGAAGCATGAAATACAGTGCAAGTCACAGTGTAAATAAATCTTGTAAAATTTTATTCATTCATTAATGCTTATTATGTGCCAAGAACTACTACAGACACTAGTAATAGATTGGGGAAGAAGAAAGTCCCTGTTACTGTGCTGCTTATATTCTAAAATGAAAAAGTAAATACATAAGTGAACAAAAATTAGGTAAGGATGATTGCTGTAAAGAAAAATTAAGCAGAATGAATAGTAGTGATGGGGAAAGTACTTCAGGAAGAAGAGTAAGAGGTTTTATCGAGGAGGTATCATTTTAACTGAGATCTGAATGACAAGAAGAACCAACTGTGTGAATATCTGTATCTGTAGCTTGGAAACAAGA
The DNA here is from genome assembly GCF_008728515.1 of Papio anubis. Classification (NCBI taxonomy): domain Eukaryota; kingdom Metazoa; phylum Chordata; class Mammalia; order Primates; family Cercopithecidae; genus Papio; species Papio anubis. Next base: position 144,654,675 of record NC_044980.1, on the reverse strand, counting down.
ATGAACAAAAGTCTATGGCTTGGTAAGAGATGGGGAGAATGGCAGGAAGTGTCGTCAGAGAGGGGGGTCAGGGCTGAACATATAAATCCTATGGGCAATTGTATTTCATTCTAAGTATAAAGACAATTCAATGCAAACACTAACTGTGTGAAGAATGAACTCTGTGTTGGATGTAAAACTAGAAGTGACAGCTAGAGAAAAAAAAATGCTTGATGGAAGAAAAAGAATAGAAAGTAATAGCTGATCCCTGAAGAAAGCATAAGGTGAGACAGGCAAAAAGACCAAAAGTGAGCCAGTTGAGGGAATCCATGGGTATAGTGCAGAGTAATGGGGACCTTCCAGTGTCTCCTCATTGCCTCCTGGTTATGAAGGAGTAGTTTGGCTCTGACAAACATTGAGAACAACTATAACAATCGCATCAAAAATGAAATCAGATGTTTGAAGGCAATGGGGAGCAACCATAACTTGAAGAGCCACAGAGAAGGAAAATACATCAAAGTGGATCCTACATTGGTGCTTTCTTCACTCAGGACATTTTCTGACCTCAGTACAGAGCAAAAGGGCAAAACAGAAAGCAGTGGCCTAGATCTCACAGCAGTTTCACTGGGATGGAAGACAAAAAATTAATTAAATGCAGCCAAAAATTGAGGAGCCAATATCCCCCCGCAAAACACACACACACACACACACACACACAGAAAAAGTGAGCTCAACATTCTGCATGCAATTCCTCGTAATGCATTTGCCAAATTCTCAGCTGCACATACACGTTGTCAGAGGCCGAGGAGCCAAGCAAACATAGCTAATAACCTCCTCTAGGAGGTGGAGCTAATTTGCCTCTCCTTGAGTGTGAGCTGGACTTAATGGCTCAACCTCCAAAAGAACAGAATATGGGAATAGAAAAAATGTAACTTTGTTTATAGTAGAGAAACCTGGCAAACATACTACCTAAACCAAATGATCAAGTTTATCATCAATAGTGATAAGTTATGTTGATGTCAAGAATCCCCACAATATCACTTCATCTCTGTGATACTCTTCCAAAAACTCATAACCTCAGTCTAGTCAAAAGAAAATCATCAGACAAAACCAAATTCAAAATTGAGTGTCATTCTATGAAATACCTGACCAGCACTCTTCAAAACTCTGAAGGTCATGAAAAACAAGGAAAGACTGATAATCTGTCACCATTTTTAGGAAACCAAAGAGAAACAATGACTAAATGTAATGTGGTACCCTGCCTTTATTTGATCTTAAGACAGTAAGAAAAACAATAAGAAAAAACTGTCCCAATATCGATTTTTTAATTTTGGCTAATGTACCACATTATATAAGATGTTAACATTAGGAGAAATTGGGTGAAGGATATATAAGAACTTTTCTGTACATCTAAAAATAAAACAAAATGAATGACAGTGATGGGAGGGATATTTCAGGGAGGAAGGTCAGAGACAGCTTCATTACAAGACACAATAAACATATTTTTTAAAAAGCAACTTCTAAGGATTGAAAAGCTTAGCAATGATTTTGGCAGTCTCACAGAGTTGAGGGAACAGAAATCGGAAGTCAGGGCCCACCAAAGAGAAAGGCAGAGAATTGGCTTTCAATTAAGACCCTAATAGGCTATGCTCACGGAATAAGGTAAATCAGAAAGAGACATCCTCAGGAAGCCTGAAACACAACTTAAAATCATCTTAATCCATGATTAAATCAAGGTGATCTGTCCATACTCTCTCTGCCAACCCAAAGGAAATTTAATCTTTCCCAGAAGATGACATGATCCAGTGCCACTATAATTTTTCATATACAATGTAAGGCAGTCACTCAAAAAATACCAACTATATCAGTAAACAGATACAAATGAACAAAATCTATGATAAAAAATCAAGCGATAGAAACATACCAATAGATGACCCATATTTTAGAATTACCAGACAGGAAATTTAATCAGGATTAATGCACTCCAGAAAATTGGTAAAAAGATGAGGAATGTCACCAGAGAACAAGAATCCATTTTAAAGAGAAAAGAAAAGAAGAAGCAAGTGGTAACACTAGAGCTGGAAATTAAAACAATTGAAATTAATATTTAATTAATTTAATAATTAAAATTAATTTAACAAGTGTAAAATCAGATCAAACACAGCAAAAGAGAAGATTGGTAGAAAAAGTAGAGAAGATCGAGATTGGTGCAGAGAGAAGAAAAGAGAATAAAAAATGCAGAAAAGTGCATTAACAGCATACGAGACACAAGGAAAAAGCCTAACATATGTGCAACTGGAGTTCTAAGTGGAGAGGAGAGAATAAAGAAAAAGCAATAACGAAATGATGATTAGTGATGAAATACATCAAGGCACAAATTCAAAAAAGCTCTATAAGCCCCAAGTAAGATTTTGTAAAGAAAATCAAACGTAGGTATAGCACATAAAACTCATAAAAACCAAAGACATAAAAATCCTTAAAACCACCAGGGGGAAAAAATGAATAATTATCTTAAAAGGATCAAAAACAAGACTTACTGCTGACTTTTCAAAGATATGATGTCAGTCAGAAAACAATGGGATAACATTATTCAACAGTATACTTCTAAATACCTCTAAAATGAAAGAATAAAGCAGAGTGGATACCAGAAAATATTTTGAACTGAATAATATTGAAAATATATCTTATCACAATTTGTGGAATGCAGCTGAAACAAAGGTCAGAAAAAAATATATATGAAAATAAGGAAGGTTGAAACTTAATTATCTAAGCATCCATCTCAAGAAGTCAGAAAAAGATAACCAAATTAAAACCCCAAAAAATGCATAAGTTGAGAGCAAAATAAATGGAATAGAAAACAAATTTTTAATATAGAAAAGAATTTCTAAGTTGGTTACATAAAGTGACCAATACAATGGCTAATGACCTAGAAAAAGACAATCAATAAAAAAGGAAAAGTACACATTACCAATATAACAAAAAAGAATACATCACTGCAGATTCTGTAGACTAACAAAATAGGAGGATTATAAAAAATTTTATACAAATGTAAATTTTAAATAAAATGGACAAATGCCTACAAAAATACAACTTACTAAAACCAATACATGAACAAGTACAATCAGAATAGTTCTATATATATTAAATAAATTGAACCTTAAAATATAAACCCTCCACTAAGAAATTTCCAGATGGCTTCACCAATGAACACTCCCAAACATTGCAAGAAGAAATAGCACAACTTTGCATGGATGTTTGTAAAGAATAGAAAAGAAAAAACATTCACAACTTGAGGATGCCACCATAATCTTTATACAAAAACCTGAAAAAGACATTTTTAAAAAAGGAAAGTTACAGGTCAATCCCCCCTCAAGAATAAAGATTATTTACTCCATTTAGTCATAAGCAAGCAAAATGAAAGTAACAGAAATCAGAATAATATTAATAGATATCTTTGGCAGATAATGACCGGGAGGAGATAAGAGGCAGGCCTCTAGAGTCCTCATAATGTTCTATGTGAGTGCTCATTTTGTAAATAATTTATCAAAATGTATGTATTTATGTGTATTTCAATATTAAAGGGTTTTTAAATATGCAGTACAGGAATCTCCTTTATCACCTCCTTCCTTCCAATGACACTGATTATGCTTTTCTTGTGCTACCATTTTCCAAAGTTCCTAACACACAGACAGTACTTAATAAATATTTATTTTAAAATGAATGAACAAATCTTTATTTAGACATGCAAAACTTCAGCACAGTGTCAGACACACAACCAGTGTTCAAGATATATGTGTTTTTTAAATAAATGAACAAGGCTTTGAGTGAATGAACAAACTCAGTAAAAGTGTGTCCTGTGTCAAGCCTTCTTAATCACAAAAGTCTTTGTGGACACAGTAGGAGATGAGAGATCCAATGAGAAAAATCTGACTGGGCTGGATGCAATGGCTCACACCGTAATCCCAACACTTCGGGAGGCCAAGGCAGGCAGATCACCTGAGGTCAGGAATTCGAGACTAGCCTGGCCAACATGTTGAAATCCCATCTCTACTAAAAATACAAAATTAGCCAGGCAAGGCGGTGCACATCTATAATCCCAGCTACTTGGAGGCAGGAGAATCGCCTGAACCTTGTAGGTGGAGGTTGCAGTGAGCAGAGACCACGCCACTGCACTCCAGCCTGGGAAACAAGAGCGAAACTCCATCTCAGAAAAAAAAAAGAGAGAAAGAAAGAAAAACTAACTGAATAAAGATGAAATAACATGTAAGGGCAGATGAGAAGAAAGTAGAAAAAAGAGGCAGAGATAGTTTGAGAGAAAGATGGAAATGAAGCACAGGGAGATCGCTAAAAGTCTCTTACGAACAGTAAGCTGTTAGAGCACCAAGTACAAGTATAGGCTTGACTACAAAAGAAAACTGGGGAGTCTCTGGTCTCTGAGCAGGTCAGCTTTGATATGAAGCATTTTTCATCACAGATCGTACCTCCTCTTCTTTTATTTTAGGTCTCACAGAAAAAAAGGTAGAGAACCATGACCTGAAAGATTAAGAGTCCTCCAATCTAGATTCAGTTTTGTTGTGATATCTTAAGCCACTCATTCCCCTTTCCTGGACCCTGAGTAGCTAGTAAAATGGGAGGAAAGGTCTCTTCGTATTTTATGCATCTATTCTTTACAACTAAAATTCTTCTGGTGTCACTGAGATCCCCTAAGTAGTTCTGGGGTCCCTTCTTTAAAGCATAAAGAACAGATAATTGCTTTGCAAAAAAAAAAAAAGTAACAAGAGCACTCTGGATTAGGATTAGAAACAGCTGGCAGCAAGCCTCTAATTCTTTGGAGAAAACACTCTTCCACAGTACCATTTTCAGGCCTTTATTCATCATACTACAACACAATTAGGTAAGCTGCTCAGTTGTTCCAAATATCTCTCTTTGCAAAGTATCATTCAGGTCTATCAAAGCAGTGTTGAAACATACAGCACTCTCCTCTGTGAATGTCATTATGGACAGAGACTTGGCATTATATTAATTACATTAGCTGGCTCAGGACAACATAATCTCACCTGATTAACAATATTCCTTACTCTCTTTCTCCTGTATTTGTGTCCTCTGCCTGAATTTTTTTGTTCTTTTGTTTATTCACTCATTTATCCTTGCAATAAATATTTACTGAGCCCCTCGTATGTGCCAGACACTATATTATTTAGTATCTGATACCGATATGTGATATATATCAGTATATGTCAGTAACAAAAACAGGTAAAGTCTCTTCCCTCACAGACTTTCCTTTCTTTCTGCATGCCCTTTATCTTAGCTGAAATAAACAAAAAAAATAGTTGAAACACCCTTTAGCTATAATTAGGGTACTTGTGTTCTTGTCCCAGCTGTGCTATGAGTCTAAGGGGTAAGTCTATTAACCTCTCTGTATATAATTTTCCTCTTCTGTACACGAAAGTGTTGAACAAGACTATCCTAAGGAATTTCTCACATGGACGTTTTCAGTAGCTCCTAAATAGTCTCTCTGCTTTCATTTTGCTCCTGCCATCCCTGAAATCTTTTCTTGGAGGTAGTACCTGCTCTAGTCCCCAACTTCCTCTCTAATCTCATCTTCTACCACTATTCCCTGCACTCCCTCTGTCCAGGCACACTGGTCTCCACGCTGTTTCTTGTACACTGCAAATATACTCCCCTCTTGGGGCTTTTGCATTTGCTTTTCCCACTTCTTAGAAAGCTTTCCTTACCTCCACCGTCCCCCAAGGTTCACATGACTCATTCCTTCACTTCCTTCAATTACATAAATGCCTTTTCAGGAGCCATTCTCTGATCTGATCACCTTACATAAAATAGCACCTCCATGCCACTCTCTGCCCTGCCTTTTTCTTTTTAATTCTTATGACTACCTAACTCACCATATATTTCCTTGTTTGTCTTCTGTCTCCCTCCAACAGAAGATGCATACCATTAGAATAGGGCTTTTGGCTTGTTTTGTTCCCTGCTATATCCCCAGTGCCCAAAATAGTACCAGATACACAGTAAATGCTCAATAAACATTTGTTGAATGAATAACATAATGAACCTTTTCTAGTAATAAAATAAGTTTCACTGTGTGTCAAAATTTATTCATACTTAGTAGGGTTCAAATCCAGCTACTAGGACCTATAAGACACCAGTCAAGTATTAGAACTACACTGGAGTCAGACAACACAGAAAAGTTACCAATAGAAATGAATCATTAGCTGAAGCCAATCCATTCCATTCCTTGAAGATTTTTGTTTCACAGCATGGTAAGCTACAATAAGATTAGACTTAAATATTTATTCCATGCAGTTTCTTGCAATGAGAAAAGTGGCATTACTACCCTCATTTCACTTAGGCCTGGAGAAGTTTAGTCATTTATCCAACATATCCAACCTTTTGAGGAAGAGATAAAATAAGGACATAAATCCCTGACTGCCAAGCCCACAGTTATTTATTTTCAATAGTGACCTATACAAGAACAAAAAGATCTGTCCTGGCATAAATATGTGATGTGTGTGATGTGTAGGGTAAAAAGTGTAGATTAACTAACCTGAGGGACTCTTCCCACTGAACTTCTGAAGCAACTGCATATTCCAGAAGTTTATCTTATTTACAGTTTATTTTATACACTATCAGTATATACTGTACTGTTTATCTTATATACTGTCATATCCCCAATACTTGGCACATGCTCCTTTCATATGTGCTGATTAAATGAAAGTATCAGCCTCATAGTAAACAGAGGCCTATTAACAAACAGGTGCCCCTCAACCACCCCAGGTAATAATTACTCTCATCTCCTGCACAGGCCACAGCCTTGGAGCCACTCACACTCATGAACAGCCACACATGCACAGCACCCCTTGAAGGAAAAGAAAAACAAATTTCCACATGCTGCATCACACCTGGCTTTGCAGGTATTTCGTAGTCAGATGAGGGACAAGGACAAAATTGCCAGCTTACAGCTTGTTTCAGTATTTCTAGGAGCACCACAAAGACACACATAGATACATACACATCTATGTGTATGTGGAGAAAGACCCATTTACAAACACAAATGTACAAATACACATATGCACATCAAAATCACTTCAGAATTAGGCATGATACAAATCATAAATAAATTTATATATATAGTAACATACAAGCTGGTTTTGCCCAAGCATACTCACAAATGTACAAAAACACATACACAAAGATAATATTTACCTCAAGGTCTGACTGTGAAAAGTAAATGAGATTATGTGAATTCACAGTAGCTCTTGACACACAGAAACCATGCTAATAAAGGTTAGCTCTTGATTATATATATAAAAATACATATATTATTTATTATATTTAAATTTGTATCCAACTCATATTAATATACACCTTCAAAACAAAATTTCCTTTTCAGTCACTACTCAGAATATCATGGAAATTCTAACCGGTAGTGTGGGATGTGCTATTGTAGTGCAGGGGGAGGGGAGGGAAAATCCTGCTGGTAGGAGGCTAGTAAACAAGACTTTCCAGAAGTTTTTGCTTGGGAGAAGGCCTAGCCCTGGAAGGAACTGAGCTGATGAGTACTCTTGGGAGACCAACTAAAGGAGTTTCTAACGTTATTGGATAAGGAGAAGGGGTTGTCCTCTCTCAGTAGCCTTGGGAGGGAGAGTCCCCAGAGTGCCAGTGAGTTCAAATCAGCCAGAAAATCCTTTAAAGTATTTATCCTATAGTCCCATAGCTTGGAGAAAATCTGATTAACTCCATCTCCCTAGATGGGCTTTAGAGTGAAATGTATAGCTGGCTTCTAAGATTCAAATAAGGTGGGAAAACAGCGGAAGAAAAAACAGGGAATGTGAGTCATAACACAATCTCTGTGTGTACAACTTGGCTCTGCCATCAATTTGGAGCAAGCCACAGCTCTGTGAGGCTCAGTTTCCCCAGCAAATAAAAGGCAAATAAAACTGTCTCCTGTCCAGTTGGAATAAGGTGTTTTTAATCCCTCTCAAAAGGGTGCCAGCCACAACACCTCCCACTCAACCCTGGAAACTGCTCAAAGAATTTCTCTCGTATTTCCCTGCTGCGGTGACCCTTGAGGGGGTCTTTATCCACCAGACTTCTTTTTGGATATTCCTCCTTTCTTTCTGGGGCCAAATATTATAACTTCAGAGCTCTTTTTAAAAAATCAGGGATCTGCTTCAACTCTTCCTTTTTAAAAGGATAAATTGAGCCCAGAGCACGTCTTAACTAGGAACCATGTGTTTTACTCACATGCAACTGAATTCTTTAAAAATCAAGGCAACCTTTTGAGAGACCTAGAGTGATTAATTCCATAACCTCTCTTACCCTACCGCTTACACGGAAAGAAGCTTGGGGGTAGGAGGGGGATTGCGCAGATCTCGTCCAGCACTCCAAGCGTTAAATTCAACCCGGAGTCTAACAGGCTATTGGCCGAATACCGGGAGGAGATCTGGTTTTCGTAGCCGCGGGCCAATGAACACCTCGAGTGGGAGGGTTTGAAGATACTAAGGAGTTTCCCCCCTTTTTTTATCCTCTCAACCCCCTCCCATCGGCTGTCACCCCTCCCATCCCCCACGCCTCCAGTTTGTTAAATTAATGCAGTAAGAAAGTCTGAAGATCTGTAGGAGCCTTGATCAAGGAAAGATGAGCGAGCTCAGAAAACCGAGATGCATCTGAGACATTGGGCTCCTGAGCCCCGCGGGGTAGACATGGACCCCGGTAGCCCCTGAAACTTGCCCCGGGCTCTCTGACGCCTGCGGCCCCAAGCAATGGGACACCTTTTCTGCAGTGATCATAACTTATTCGGCGGGGACCGGGGACCAGGAAACAGGAATAGCAAGGCGACAGCAGAATAGCACCGAGGCAGGGGAATGAGATTCCGAGACTGGATTGCGATGCGCCGGCCTGGCACACTCTCCGAGATTTAACTGAAGGCAGCACCGTCAACCGCTTTCCCCTCGCCTCTAACCCCCTCAGCCGGCCCAGAGCCATAAAGCTCTGTTCTCTTTACCCAAGATGCTCGCCCAATCCAACGGTCCGAGGCCAACGTTCTGATCTCCACAGAAGATTTTTTTCCTTGCATGGAGCTGGCCGTTTAAACAGAAAAACAGGGGTAAAAAAAAAAAAAAAAGGAAATATACCCACCCCCAAACGTGCCTCCCCAGCGCCGCAGGGAGCCAACAGACACGCTGGAGTTTAACAAACAGCAATACTCTTCGCGCTCCTGAAAAGCAGGGCTGGACGCTCTCCGTGGTGCTGAAACGCCTCGCAGCAGCCGCTGTCCGTGGTATCCACAGCCCCCTCGCTCCGACTTCCCCTGGGGCTCTCCCTCCGAGCCCCTGTTCCCCGCCTCTCCTTAACATCTGGATTATTTTTTTCAATAGCGCTTTCTGGTTTTGTAAGTGCCAATTTGAAACATTTTTGCCCCCATAACTCGTGGACTACAAAGCACAAGGACCTGAAAAATGTACAGCTTCAATACTCTTCGACTCTACCTTTGGGAGACCATTGTATTCTTCAGGTATGCAATTTTCTACTGACCACATCGCTGTGATGGAAATGGGGGGAAAGAGTACAGAGGCTACCTTTGTCCGTGGTCCCATCATTTTGGGGAAGAGGGGTGCTGTATTCCACTGCAATCGGGTCCTTCCATCCCCCGTCTCCCTTCTCCCCCCTCCCGCCCCCCCGCCACCTCCCCCCACCCCCGCCCGCAGGGTGTCTGGCTTGTGCGTGGAGGTCTGAGACAGTCGCTGTTCTGGCAGCTGTTTGCCTGTTTCTTACGGTTTGTTTGTCCTTCTGTCTGCTACACCCCCCACCATTGGTCCCCAGCCCCACTGCATGTTGGCTTTCACTCGGCTGAGGACTTTAAGGGGAAGCTTTAGGAGTTACTCAGTTTAATTAGGACTGCATTCTCCCTAACCGCAGTGCCGAAAACCTCAGCTTTCCCGTCTGGGAGCCAAGTGACAACTAGTGGTGACGGGGAAGGTTGCACTCAAACTCGCTGGACACAGAGCATTTCATTTTCTCTCCTTTTTTGCTGTTGTTTTCTTTCTCTGCGAGGAGGGAGGGAGGTTACTAAGGCTGAGTGCTTGGAAACAATAGTATTATAACCTCAGTGTGTAAAGCCCTGAACTTGGGTGCAGAGTGGATCTATTCAGGAACATACTGGGAAACATTTCCCTTTTGAAACTTTGACTGCCTCTTTCCCCAACCCACCTTTCCAAACTCTGTTAGCTGCAGATCCTGAACTCATGAGCAATCCTCATTTGTTTTGTTCTTTAATTCGTGCTTATATTTGACTCAACAGCTGAGTTCTCCCATCCACTGTCTCTCAGGTTAAAATTTTCTGCCTGAAGGCTTGGCATTCTTACGTTAGTAGAAGTGAAAAGTGAAAAATCACCTCTTCAAGAAGGATTGAAACAGACAGTCCTTTTGTAAGTGGGTGAATCATACCATCTTCAGAGATGGCTATGAAAAATTCCACTTATATGAATTGAAAAAAATTATTCTTCTTCCATGACGTGCAGGGATCATTAATCTTCCTCATTTTAGATGCCTGCCTCTCATATTTTACTGTGGCATTGGATTAACAGTCATTTGAAAAACCCACTCCAAATTGTTTTTAAAAACAAGTGGTCACCAAATATTATCCTCTCCCAACGTAAAACAGCAAATAATTTTTGTTTTATTACACTTCATAGGAATTGCTGGTTTGACTAATCTCTTGGCTGGTTTATTAAATGAATGACACCTCCCCTTAAATAGTAAGTTTCTGTATTTCAGCCTCTTTTCATGTCTTTCTCCTGAGATGAAGAAAAGGCATGCCCCCTTCTCTGAGACACCCAATGCTAAAGCTTCTAATCTCCAGTTCAAATAATTATTTTGTAGGCCACAGAGTCCTGACCACAGATCAGAATGCAAATAGTCAGACAGTCAGATAGAATGAAAAAGTACAACAATCCAGGACCTTACGAAACGTATCAAAATGTGGTTACTTTATGGGGGAAAGGGCAGGAAGTATTCTATTAATAATATCATATCCTTTCTCCCCTGCCTATTTAATAGAACTACAAAATGTATGGAGGTTGGGTACTTTGTAACATTTGTATGCAAATTGATTCTCTGTTTGGTTTACAGGAGACAGAACTGAACCAGAGATTAAAGAGCAAATTAATAGAACCAAGCACATCTTTCTCCCCACACACACTCTCTTTTTTTCTTGATGAACAGTATACAGTGCTTGATTTTCCTCTCCCAGACATTGTCTTTCACAAAAGGGAGACTCAGTCTAAAAGGTCTGCATTGTAGTCATTTTGATAAGGTTATGAATCCACTGTGTTAATTCTTCAACTAAGCTGGTGGTGGCCTATCAGCAAGCATCATTCTACATCTCTTTCCCCTACGTGTGTGAATGCACACATGAGCTACAATGGATGTGAAATATAATTCCATGTGTTTATAAGGAAAGAAGAGTTATAACTGTGGAGAGCTGGAAAGGTGGGTGGCACCACTGCACTTTTAAAATATAGGAATGGCTACTTCATTAGAGGAGTAAATGTTGATTTTTGAAACATATTACAGATAATAATTGAACTCAGGAAATCCAGCAATTTTTCAGAGAGATTTTTTAAAAAGTCATGAGGAAGTAAAGTGAGTAGCTTGTATTTGTTCAATTGGTATTTTCATTTCTAACTCACTCATTTTTAAAATTCCAGGCGAAAATACAGAAGCATTATAATGTGAGGACCTACTAGAATGTATGTGGGGGTAAATGGAGTCTGGCAGCTCTCTAGCAGGTTCCATTTGAATAACCCCTTCTTCCCCAGGGGATAGGTGGTGTGTTGGAATGGCCAATCCAATCATCTCAGGCTCTCAGGTACTCCTTAGAATAAGTGATGCCAGCTGCTCACCTTGTTGGGGAAATCGGGGGCTAGGAAAGGCTCTCAATAATAGACATGCTGCATCAGCACATAATCAGCAAAACGGCAATAACAACAGCAAAACAAACAAAAAAAAACAAAAACAAAAATCAAGTGAGTGAGGCAGAAATCCCATATGGTACCAACACAGAGGAGGAACTAAGGTCTTAGAAAGGGAGACATGGGGTCCTGGAAGACAAAAAACATTGCATGCTCATCAACTGTGTCTTCATAAGTAAGATCGGGCGATTTGGCTGTAGTTCCTGATCTGATATTTTTTAAACCTATGATTCTAAAATTCTGCAATTGGCATTCTGAGAGTCAATAACCTAAATATTTTCCCTTATTTTCAGTTGAGAATGGGGCCGTATATCCAGACTGGTCAAAAATAATAGGCAAATTTTTTTAATGGTAGAAGCACATTTCTTTCAAATGTCCTTTCAAGCCAAAAGGAACTTGGCTTTGATCCCCAGAGCCCTTACAGAGGCTTATGGCTGGGGTAGGCCCAGTATGACCCCAAAATTCTCTTGCCTTCTGAGCAACTCAAACAGACCCATGTTTCTCAAGCTCTGCACTACTGGCACTTTGAACTGGATAATTATTTGTTATGGAAGTTGTCCTGGGCATTGTGGGATGTTTAGCAGCATCCCTGCTGCTAGTAGCACTACCTCCCTGAGTCATGACCATCAAAAAATGTCTCCAGACATTGCCAAATATACATCCTGGGCAGAGGGGAGACAAAATTGTCCAAGGTTTCAAACCACAGTACAGAATGACCAAATTTTTAATCAGCTGCTCCAATGTACTAATTATAATGGGGAGGAAAGTCTAGCTTCCTTGAGAAAATGTCCCCCATGAAATACACAAAGCACCCTGATGAAACAAAAAGGGACCTAGCATGTGCTTGAGAAGGGAATAAAGGCAGGGAGATGAACCAGATCTAATCCCTGGGTGGTTTTCCCAAAAGATGAGCAACTTTTCTTTAATGTGCTACTTCCCTCTTCCATCCCAGTAGGTGCTTCCTTGCACTGGATTTTATACTGAATATGCCACTCAGCTGCTAACAAAGGTCATCAAAACCTTGAAGGGAAAATGTTTCTATCCACATTAGGATCAAAAGGAAAATGACAAATACATTGTTTCATATCTCAGTCCTAAAGAAAAAACCTACCCAGTTGAAAGGTGAATGGGTTTTTCCTTGAGGTAGCCCCTGTGGCTTCTCCATCTCCAGGCTTGTCAAGAAGGGCAGATGACTGTCTTGATTTTTCCCTTCTGGAAAGACAGCTGTACTCTACCTTGAATCTTACCTGCTGCATTTTGGCACTGCAGAACTTGTCTAGGAGTTTCTGACATGGCCCAAGGACTTTTCCCCAACGAATGAAGTCCCTTGGGCAAGTTTGTATAAGCATCGAATTGCCAATTAGTCTACTCCCTTTATGGGCTTAGGAACCTTAAAAAACAGAAAAGAAAATGTTGTGATTTTGCTCCTGAAGGACAGGTGGGACAGGGACCCTAGGCTGGCAAATGGAGTTATGAATCAGCACATGACTTCTGTATATTTGCCAAACTGGTAATGACCTAAGCAGAGGATATTTAGGAAATTGTTTTCTTTAGATTGCCTTATGAAAGAGGTTATGGCCATGTCCATGGTGCAGTGGAAAGAGAAGTTGGGCTATAAATTGAGAACTCCTGCCTCTAGAGTCAGCTCTGCTTCCATCCCACAGCATGGGCATAACAAGTCTCTCCCTCTAATGCAGACTCAATTTTCTTACCAATCAACTCAAATGACTGAATCTGACACTTCTACGCTCTCTCCAGCCCCTGATAAGATCTTTATCAAAGGCAGGGGTCCATACCCACAAAGCTTCAGGATGAATTGACAGGTGGTGACGCTGCCTTCATTTCTTCACTAGGAACTTGTTTATCATGCGCTTATGTGTTCAGTCTAAAACTAAGCACTCTGCAGAGACAGATGCCACAGTCCCTGTCCTTGCAGAAAGGGGAGACACTGCTCCCTTTAAAGGTACATTAAAATCATTTTTTCATTCTTCAGAGGACCCACAGAGCTCCCCTCCAGGCAGCCTGTGCATGCGTCCTGCGACAGCATCACATTTATGTGGGCGTCATTAACTTTATTTCCTTCATCAGCTGGCAGAAGCCAGCATGATTTTTAAGATGGATGGCATTGTCTCCCTGCCTGGCCATCTTGAAACTATTCTGCAGGTTTGCGTTAAACAAAGAGGCTTTGGCCTAAAGGGAAGGAGACCTAGGATCCAGAATTTAGCTAGTGGCATGACCTTGAGAGGGTTCTAAGACCTTTCTGGCTCTCAGTTTCCTCAGCTGTAAAATGAAGAGATTCGGCCAATCGCGTTCTAAAATCACTTTTAGCCGTGCCAGTTTAGGATATCTTCTCCCGATCTCTTCCATGATAGCACAGCTTTCGTTACAGCTATTGCAGTGTATTTCAGCTATTATAAGAAATAGCCACATCAAGGTATAGTCAGGCTCAAAGGTCTGAAAGAATTGAGGACCTCACTAAGCAATTCACTTTTTGGAGAATTATCCTGACCCAGACACGATTATTGACAGATCCTATACATATGTCAGTTTCCGCGGGAAATGTTTATTGTGATGAGAAAACATGAGGCCTGATCGCTATACTCACAGATCTGAAAAATGGTGTGAGAAAGAGAGACCAAACATTTCTGTACTTTTTATCAATGATTCTGTTTGGCTCTTTTTCCCCTCACAAAGCCTATGTTTTTTGTTTTTGTTTTTGTTTTTCCAAAAAAAAATTTGTTTACCAGATACCATTCATCATTAACATATTTTTCCCATCTTTATTAATCAAAGGCATATGTAACTGCCAGAAATACTAAATACCATGGGATAAGCAATGTCGCCACACTGAGTTGACCTAAGAAAAAACAAAAGTAAAGATCTGTGATTATTTTTAGTTAATCCAGAGAGCCTTGTCAGAAGTAAATATGCAATTTGTTAGAGCCTGTGAAATGTTTAAAATGCACTCTGAGTCCTCATTACTATTTCATGAATCTCCTATGTACCCAGGGACCCCATATTGGGAAACATTAGATTTGATTTATTCTATGTAGCTCCAAGAGAAAAATCAGAGTAAACTCATAGATTTTTTTTTGAAAGCACACATACAAATTCGGACTAAATATAAATCAGAACTTTCTGGTAGCTCTTTCAAATGGTACTGTGGGCTGCCTCAGTGGTAGTGATGGTATCTGTCAGTGGAAGTGTGCAAGGAGAGCCTGGACGTCCACCTCCCAGGAAAGACATAGAAGGAATTCAAGCTTCTTTTGCAAATTGAGATTTGTAATTTGCTGCAGAAGAGTGAATGAAATGCAAGTCAGAGACAATCCTTCGCAATTCTATATTCCCTCCTTTCCTGATTCCCAAATTGCCATCTAATCTTTGTAAGCTCTTCGAATCATGACATGAATACCCACTAACGGGGATATGTTTCTCCTTAAAATTGGATTGGATAATTAATAAATTGGACAAAGAACATACAAACACCATGCAACAAAGAATTATTGAAAGGAAATCACTTTGGTTATGTAAAAGCCTGGTTTTAAGAAATGAGAAGAGCCTCAGAATAAGCCAGAAAAAAACTACCAGAAAGTGCACTTGCCAACGGACAAGGCCACAGGCACCAATGGTGTTCACAGGACTGATGGCCTCTCAGCCTTGAACTCCAGCTGTCTCCCTGAACCAACTCCCCGTAAAGCCTAACACACAAAATGAAAACGCCATACAGCCAGCCAGCAAATTCATTCAGAAAGCACATTAGAAGGGAACAATGCCCAGAGATGCTGGGGAGAGGGGCTTATCCACACAGTGCCTATGTTTTGTAATGCAAGCTCTTATGAGGAGTACTGAGGCACCAAAGCTTTTGAAACTCCTTTCAAAGGATCCCTTTGTGGTTTTCTGAAGTGGATATTGTCCAAGCCTCCTGAGGCTAATTCAGTGCAATTAGATTACCACTCTCTGCGTTTGAATTGGGCTGGTTTTCAGTGTCCATTGCTAAATTAGTTTACCGTCTTAACGGAGCTGCCGACAATCATTAATCCCAGCCGTGAAATGGGCAGCAGCTCTGGGCAGCATGCTCTCTTGCCTCATATTCTGGGCAACCCACAGGCACATGGAGAACAAGCCTCTGCTTCCTTTCTCACAAGTACATTCCCAGCTCTTCCAACCGTTCACCCTCAGAGATTCGTGCTTTCCTTCAGAGTGTCTTGAGTATCAGCAGAATCATGGAATCTTGGGGTAGGAAGGACTCTTAGCTTTAGAATTCAATGGCTGTCAAAGTTAGCTGTGAGGTGCTTGTCAAAAAGACAGATTCTCAAACATTTGTTAAGAGGACAGATCTCATAGTAAGTATTCTTACTGCAAATAACAACAACAATAATAATAAACATATAAAAGAGCAAGAAGAAACCTTTGGGGGTGATGGATAGGTTTATGGCATAGATTATGGTGATGGTTTCATGAGCATATACTTGTCTCTAAACTCATCAAGTCCTAAATATGCACAGCTTTTTTATGTCAATCACACCTCAATAAAGTGGTTTTAAAAATTAAATTAAATTAAATACAGCTTCTCAAAATCAAACTACTGAAACAGAATCTCTCAGAATGCGGACCCAGAAACCCATAATGTCAACAAGAGTCTCTAATTCAGTGCTTTTCAAACTTCAGTGTCCAGGATCACCTGAGGATCTCCTAAGATGCAGATTCTGGCTCAGGAGTTCTGGGATAGGCCTGAGTGTCTGCATTTCTAAAGCGTCCAGAAGATTGATGCTGCTGCTTCCTTGGATCAAAGGTTTGCACAGCAAGGCTCTACATCATTCTGACAGAGAACCCCTGACATAGATCAACCCTTTTATTTTGCAGATGTGGAGGGGATAAATAACTGCCTCAAGTTTATAGAGTGGGTAAGCTCCCAAAGCCATACGTAATCTCCAAACTTACTCCCCTACATGTCTTCTACAGAGTCCATACACCCTACCTCTGCCACTGCACTTTCTTTCCTTCAGTCCTCACACTCTGTCCTTTCTCATAAACACATTCACCCTTCCAGAGGGTTTCTCAGGGAGCTATCCCCAAACTGGTGGCCTGGTCTCTGAAGTCCTGGTGCACCAAAAGCTCTCATTCACACTGCTGGGAACTCTATGTGACACTAGATAAAGAGAAGGGGCACCCGGGCAATGAGTTTTAAATCCTGGCCCTGGGACACAGCAATGAGTCTGTCAGGATTGATAAAGGAGGTGAATCAAGATGGTCAGAAGGAGAGGGTATGTGGTTTCTTTCTCCAAAGATGATCTCACTTACTAGTCTTCCTGTGTACATTGTACTCTCAACTTTTGTACTCTCAACTTTGTAAAGCTAGAGGCTTGCTTAGGACTCCCAGATGTTCACAGACCACTGCCACATTCCACCACCTGTCTGACCTTAGGACCATGATCTTCATTTTTCTCTATCCCTTTAACCTGTCAGCCTTTCTGCAAATCATGTTAGTATTTTATATACCAAATAGAGTAACTACTATGATCTTCAGCCTTTTGAGAGCTGTGTGTTTATTGCTGTGTGCTCAGTTCTGCAACATTCGCCAGCTCCAGAGGAATGCGGCAAGGCTGCTGCAACCCTGGCTGCCAGGCAGATTTGCAGTACTGTCTTATAAAAAGCACTTCACAGGTTATAGCATGTTTTATATCCACGATCTCATATAAGCTGCCCAATCACCTTAAAAATTAGATACAGGACAATGGTTAGTAACCCCATTTTAGAGCTGAGAAAACTGAGGCTTAAAGAAAACAGGTGGTTTGCCTTTTGGTAACAGCAGGTAACCATGCTGTGATTCTCAGAGTAAAACCAGGATTCCAACACATATCTCCTTGCGCCTCACTCACCATACCGATATACAGAGATAGACAGATAGACAGAGATACATTTATGTAGCCCCTTTGAGCTGGTACAGCTGTCAGTCTAATAACCCTCTCCTTCTACCAGTGGATAACAGGGGTGGAAAGAAGCCTAGAAAAAAGAGCTGGAAATTTTTCATTGGCCTTTGGTTTGACAGAGCCTTATTCTTCCTACTCTTGGCCAGATAGGCATTTATTTCTCTGCCTTGATCATGTTTAATTGTACAATGCATGCATACATTACCTTTTTAAGAAATTATAATACTACACCAAAGCCTGAGGTCCCCTTTGATAATGACCTCTAGGTCTCTTTCAACTGTTATCCTTTTTGATAATTTTTTATTCATATATATTATATATACATTATGTACACACATGTATATAACCATTGAAATATACAATCATTTCACGGAATCATATTTTCTATACAATATGCAGTTTGTTTTGTTCACATATTAACATGTCTTGGGAAGCCTTACTTGTTGAAGCATACAGTTCTACTTCATTCTTTTAACTACCGCAGAGCATTTTATGTTATGGATGTCCCGTTGTTTTCTAGCCATCCCTTATTGATGGACACTTATACTTTTTCTAATCTTCCCACTGCAATCAGTGCTGCAATAATTACAGTGTACCTACAACTTTATGAACACATGTGGTATTTCTCCAGGTACATAATAAGAACTAGGAATGAAATTGCTGGGGTACAGAGAAAATGCACCTTATATGTTAACAGATAACTGCAAACAGATATTCCTTTCTTCCTGAACCTTCCCTTCTGCCTTCCCTCATGATGCCCCATCTCAGCCCCAACTGCAATAACTCATTAAAAATAATCATTAGCATTTACCGAGTGTTTATTGAATGCTAGAGACTAAGCTAATAACATCATATACCCTATCTCATAATTCTCAAAAAATACTATTACTTTCTATTATAAAAAGTACTATTCTATTGTCCCCATTTCACAGGAGACAAGACTGATACATAAACAGGTTATGTAACTTGCCAAAGGTAAGATAACTAGTAAAAGGCAGAGCTAGGATTCAAAATTGGGCGTGACTGTAGAAAACACTCCTTTCACCATTACCCTGCCACTATTACTCTAAGAAAGAACCAGGGAGGAGGAAGGAGGAGACTAGACTGGATGAGAGAGATGAAAGATATGAATTTGCCTCTCTAGAAAATCAAGAGCTAATCTCTTGCAGGTGGTTCTGGATAGTTAAAAAGTTATTAACATGCATCTGTAAGTAGATACAAGCTTTCAATCTCTATCCTTGACACACAAGAGAAATTGCACTAGCTCCCACCCCCATCATAAGGTGTGTGGTTAGAGCTCTGTCAAGGGGCAGAGATGGTCAGCCACTGAAGGTCCTTTCTCCTTTGTCCCACCTGCCTTGTGACCAAGATCATTTCATTGAGAAAGCTAGCCAGGATGGTGGGGGAGAATTTCTGACTGAGTCAGGAGGTCAAGAAGAAGGGCAGCATAGTCTCTGGCCCAGGAAAAGAATGTTTTAAAATCTTGGTCCCTTTTACTCAGACCAAAGACATTTTTAGCTGTGTTCTCTAACCCCCAGACAGAGAGGACTTTCCCCAGTCTCCCTTTTCTTCTGTATGTGCTCAGCCTCATGCACTAAAGGTCTCACCACATGCCCCAGATGTATCACTCCCAAAGCAGACCTTCAAAGCAGGCTTTTCATAACATCTTTAAGCCAGAAAACCACATCCAGCCCAGATGAGGCAGGGGGAGCAGAAAGGGCCAGCCCTCTATAATACCCATTGGCATCACTCCTGACATGGCTTGTGGGAAACCCAGGCAATGCAGTCTCAGACATCTGTTTTCAATAGCTCTCTGGGTGACACCAGAGACATTTTCTAATGTGTCCCTACCAGCCTTATTGCTACTAGAGAAAAAGAATATAGTAGAAATAAAGTCTCTTACTACCAACTCTTAAAATAGACTTGCTGGTTTGTCATTTTGTTTTCCTTTATTTTGTTTTTTACACTATAAAATGTATTTGTTGTAAAATATTAAACAGCATAAGGAGATATGTTTGAAACTAAAATACACGTAAATCCTACTTCCTAGGGTAAATCACTTAACAGCTTGATATTCATCCTCCTAAATGGTTTTAATAACATAACAATAACAAAAACATGAGTGCTTCCTATGTGCCTGACACCTTTCTAAGAGCTGGATAGAACTTAACCCATGTAACCTTCAGAACAATCCTATAAATCATATACTATTATTCATTTCATTGTACAGATGAGGTTAAATCATTTTCCTAGGATCACCCAGCTTGGAAGTGTCAGTGTGGGATTGGAATCCAGGAAGTGTGGCTTCAGACATCCCTTAGCTGCTGTGCTACTGTAGTAAGCTGCTTCTGTTTTACAAAAAATGGGATTATTCTAAACACCATGTTTGGCAACTTCTCTTTTATCACTCAGGAATACCTTGTCAGTGTGCATATGGATCTACCTCATGCATTTTTGCAGTTGTGCTGCCCTTCTCTTGAAAATGCCAGGTTTTAATATAATATGAAACTCTCAGCTTGCCGCACACAGCACCCACTGCTATTTCCAACTCCTTTATTTCACACAAACTGAATTCCAACCCAAAATGGATTTCTCATTGTTCATAAGCAGCACATCCATAAGTCTCATCTCTGTATTGTAACTCATGTTGTGTCCTATACTCTCCATAAATCTGGTAAAGCTCCCTCCTCACTCTGCCTTAAAAGATACACCAACCAGCTCTAGGTTCAAACTCATCTGATTTTGAATCCTGCCTATGTTACTTCCTTGCTGTATGGTCTTGGCAGTTTGCTCAATCTTCCTGAGCCTCAAGTTCCTCATCTTAAAAACTGAGAATAACAACTTCACTGATAGATACACGAAGCCCCACTTCAAACACATTTTCCTATCAGAGCACAATCCCTTAACAAATGGTAATTTCCTCTCCTCTCTGAGATGCTATCCATGCCTTAAAACCCATGTCTGGCGTCATTTCCTCCATGAATTGTCCCTGGATTGCGTCTATGTCTAGCCCCAACTGGGCATGGACTCTCCTTCCTAAATCCTCTTGGAAATATAGGCATTATCCTTAGCACTCAGTTTGTTTAAAGTGACCTTACATACATTTGGGTGCCCTTCTAGCTTTCCTGTTGGATTGTAAGCCCCTCAAAGATTAGCGCTTAATGAATTTCTTGATGCATATGAAAAGCAAACAAGAAGAAGAGGAAAACATCCCTTGGTGCTTTCCAGAGTTTTCAGTTAACTCCACTACCCCTTCATAGATAATGTCATCCCAGGGGTTCATGTATATCAGATACTCAGTGTTTGTTAAATCAAACTGCTTTGTCCCCACGTGTCTGTTCCCATCCTCCTTCTATTGGCTCTGCAGAAGCCCAGGACCTGAAAGATTCCAAACAACCAACCCTAAAGCACTGCTGTATCTCACCATGACCCCTTTCTGCTCCAAGAAATGAGTCACAGTGAGAGTGTGAGCTAGATATGGCGGCGCAGCTCTGGCTCCGTAGCTGTTGCAGTGAGTTGCTTGCTCAACCTTACCCTTGCTCTCTGACAGGGCATGTCCAAACTCTGGGCCTCTCGAAACATCTGAGCCATTATAAACAAGGCTGCTCTTCACCATCACCAGGTCCTGTGGAGAAGCCCCTTCCAGAAGACAAGGAAACATTTCTAAAATAATTTTAAACATGAAGAAAGTATGGACTTACCTCAGTTAAAGGTAGTTTCCTCAATGTGACCTAAAACATCTAGTAGGAAAAAAGAAAAGAAAAACAGTCTTCACAGGAGCCAAGTAAAAGACTGCATCATGCCTAGAGAGAGGGTGCCTTGAATAAATGTATTGAATATGTCTTGGAATGTAAAAAGCTATGCCTACTGAAAAAAGGAGGTGATATGGCCTAGTAAAAAATGTAATGCCTCATGCTGCCCAAAATTGGACAGCCTAGATATTACAGCAAGATTTTCCTTCCACTGCAAATTCTGCTCTAACTTTGTAACTAGTCTCAGCTTTTCCATGCCTAAAACGAGATGGAACTATGTAAAGACTATGGGTCTTTCCAGTTGTCATTATCTAATTCTTAAATTAAGTTGGCATATTGAAGGCCCAGCAGTTAAAAACTCTAGCTTGGGAATCAATTATATATATTCCAAAATCCTAGTTATACTACTTGCTATGTGTATGCCTTGGAGCAAGATTATTTTTAAAATTGCTAAGTCTCAGTTTTCCTCATCTGTTAAATGGGAATTATAATTATCTCTTCCGGACAGATTATCATACATATTAAAAGGGAGAAGGCATATAGATAGTTGGCATTGCATATGGCACACAGCAACTGTACAAAGCAGGAAAACCACTATTACTATAATTAAAGTAAGATAGGTGCAAAGTGTTGCGGGAGCATACGAAAGAGCCTGGTTAACTCTGTCTGGAGGTGGGAAACAGTATAAATTGAAGACATTTCACAGGACTCAGGATAATTAAGCTGGGCCATAAAGAATGACTAATTTACCAGGTAGGCAAAGAGTATCAGGAGAGTGAAGCAAACAAAGGAAAAAGGCTTGCAGAACAGTCAAGCTGAATGCTGTTGAGCTCAAGGCCACTGGGTAGGCCAGGCATCCACCCTGTTAAGTTGGCTCATTCCATTCCTGCTCTACCCTATTCTCTCCCAATGGGCTTTCTATCAATTAGAAGCGCAGCTGAGAGAGGATAATTTGTTCATTATCCAAAAAATATTTATTAATTCCTACGATAACCAGGAGTTGTTCTAAGTTCTGGGGATAGATACATTGAGGAACAGAAGATTCATGGTCCCTGCTCTAACACACCTTAACTTCTAGTGGGGGGTACAAACAAATAACTAGTGGGGGGTACAAACAAATAGACAAATTGGGAAACTATAGAATTGCAGGACCTAGTAAGTGCTCTAAACCCAATAAAGCAGGAGAGGGTGACAGAGAACGGTCTACTATCAAATCCACCCTCAGGACACCTACAGTTTCATACATCTCCATTATCTCCCTTAAGCCTTATATAATAGGAGATGGGCAGGTTGGAGAGGACTGTTTCTTCTTCTAGTTGAGGAAACTGAAACCCTGAGGGGGAAAATGATTCATTCAAAGTCACACAGCCAGTTAGTATCATGGGCAGGCAACCTCATTCCATGCAGAAAAGTCAAAAATGGCCAGGATGAATGATTACGAGGAGTGGAGAGAGAAGGGAAGGCAAATAGCAAAACCGTCTGTATAGCAGGATCCCATTTTTATTTTTTTATATGTATTAATGTTCTCTTATGGGGAAGAAATCTACAGAAATGGACTGAAAACTGCTTATAGTTGTTATTATCTCTTGAGAATGAGACCATGGGGAACTTTTATTTCCTGCATTAAATATTCCTGTAATACTTGAATGTTTTACAACAATATATATTACTTTTGAAAAGCTGGAAAATATATTTTTTAATAAAAGAGGATTCCAGAGAGCATGGGCATTCAATCAAACTTAGAGCCCACCTTAACAAAAGGCAACCTGTACCAGGTAGGAAAGAAAGACATGTGGAGTCACCCAAGCCAGTGCCGTGTCGATTGTGCTTTCTCCAAGTAAAAACCAGCCTAGAGGCTGAAACTATTTGGTGTATTTAGAAGAATTTTCTGAACAAATGGAAGTTGCTGTTCCCACAGAAGTAATTGTGCTGGAAGCAAAATGTCGCTGGAAAATGGAAGGCTAGAGTTATATTATAGAATTAGGTGCTCAGAACAACGTGATTGATGGTACATACTCTCATCAGGGTGACTGGAGCCCCACACAATTCACTGTGCAATTTCATAAAATACTCATGACAAAAAAAAAAGTTAGAGATGGAAAGAATTATATGTCCCAATTCCTTTAGTTCCCAGGGAGGAACTGTGGCCAGAGGGAAAGGGACTTGTCCAAAGTTAACAGTAAATTAATGTCCAGTCTAGACAAGAACTGAGAATTCCAAGTCTCTTATCACCAAGACAACTTTCCCTAAAATCAAATCAGAGTTACACCAACAGTGTACAAGATACACTATAATGGTACAGGATAATGTTCTCTTATTTTATTTTACTAGGGACCAGAACTTACCAATTCCATTATGATATTGATAACATTTAAGACTAAAAATCAAACTAAAAATAAATTAAATAACAGTACATAAATTGGGCAAAACTCGTGATATGATATGCAAGTGATTTTGGTTTGGAGAACACAGCACTCTGTCATCACATCTTAAACACTACCTGGGAGAAAATGGAAAGTATCAGAAGGACTTCTTAAACTAGGTCAGTTCTGAGCAAGGCCTAACTTTACTCTTAAGTTCCAAACAGCTTCTTCTCAGGGTAAGTCATGGACATGGGCTACAATTTGAATTCAAATAGTTGTAGAAAAGATGGTGCCTTTGGTTAAAAAGTGGACACATTCAGGAGGCAGAGCACAGCTGAGATCAGGTCACTCTTTGTGTAATTTGCCAAGTCTCTATCTGAGCTATGTTCATAATTTTCTTTTCTCTCCTTACTTATTAGAATGACATCTGTGACTCTCAGCCCTTCTCCTTAAGGACAGAAATCCCTCTAAATAATAATATTTATAATTAATAATACTAGCAAATATGAATAACGTGTATCTAGAACCTACTATATGCCAGAAACTTTTCAAAAAACTTGATATATATTAACTATTTCATCTTTATAGCAACCTTATGAGGAAAGTACGATGATCATCCTCAGTTTGTAGATGAAGGGACTAAAGCAGTGACCTTACCAACCTAGGACCCCTTTAGGGCACCTTGGCAATTCAAGTTCAAAGTCTTCATATGGAGAAAGACAGTGGACAAACCCCTCCAAAGACGTGGCAGGGTAGGATGGAGAAAGTAGATAGAGACGCTGAGGAGGAAAATTGAGGGGCTCACCCCAAATCACAGCCACGATGGAAAGAACTTGACAACACACTTCTCTTTCAATTCTTCTACCCAAAGTCCTGATTTTCTTTCCATTTAACATTATGGGATTAAGAAGAAACAAAAGAGAAGAAAGAGTATTGAGCAAGATATAAAATGAACAATTAAAAAAAAAACAAGAAAGGCGAGAGAAATGTGGAGATAAGCAGAGTAATAAAGAGGGAAGAGCGCTCAACTCAGGGCTACTCTGGGTTCCACCAAGGACTCATTCTGTGAATCTCTTTCTCTCTTGGAAATGCATTCTTCTCATCTGTAAAATGAATTAGTACACTGTACTAGAGGACGTCTAAGATCGCTCTCAACTCCATCATCCCGGGATTCAGAAACAAATGAAGGAAAACGAAGAAGGTAGAGAAACCAGAAGGGAAAAAGAATGCAGGAGGGAAGAAGCAAAGGTTAAGGAGGAATGATGACAGGAGGAGGAAACAAGAGAGAGAAAGGAAGACATTTTCCAAAGCAGTTGGAATCTGCTTATCTTGTTGAAAGAAAAGGAAGGATCGTCACATCACGAATTCCAACAATAAAAGCTTTCTCTTCATGCAACTAACTCCATGTTTCTTGCTGGTGGGACCCATGGCTGATGTTGGTAGGAGCCTAGACTGATGTCTACAGAACAGGAGCCTGAGTAGATACCTGGGAGGAGGCAGGATGCTGCCTTGTTCTCAAAGCCCAGGCAGGAAGGCTGCTGAGACAGCCCTCAGAAGGGTGGCCCTTCCTCCTCTTCCTCACCTCTTCCTCCTTTTCCTCATCTACCTCTTCCTCCTCCAGGTCAGATAATGGACAACAATTATTAGTATATTCCCAGGCTCTGGGAAAGTCCTGGGGAAACGACTAGTGAATGTGCCCAAGGGAGCCACAACTGCAACATTACAGCATTGTGTCTGCTAGAAAGAATCCTGGGAATCATCAAAAGGAGAAAATCCCAGGCAAGAAAGAGACCTTGCAAGGTCATCTTCTCCATCTCTTACCTCTGAGCATCCCTTCCCTAATTGCCCAGGGGCTGCAATCCAAACCAAAAGATATAGCACAGAATAACATTCAGTCCTATCAGCTAATCTTTTCACAACTGTCTGAGCCATCCCAGGCCTTGCGACCTTTGTAGACAAAGACAGTGCTCCAATTGACTGAACTCTAATGCACATGGCACAGTGCTGGGCATATAGTGGGCTCCTCGAACCCATCTGATATTTGTTCCACAGGGTGACATGGTTTATTAGCTGTGTGGTTCTAATCTTTCCCCCAATAATGTCTATTCTATTGCTTAACATTTCAGTCTAAACATTCTTCCTTTTGTTTATTCCACTGCTCATGTTTTAAAGTCCAACCTGTCATTTGCCTAAGGGGACAGAAATTAGCATGTACCTGCCACTGCAGAAGTGAAGTAAAATACTCACCCAGGAGGTGACCTTTCCAAGTCTAAAATTTTTCCCAATGAAGAAGTGAGTAGGCAGTGTCACCAAATAAATGAGAGCCACAGATATAAATAGAAAGATTATAGATAATTTTTCACTTAATATATAAAGAGCAACTTCTGTATACCAGCTTCTTGGCTAAACAATTTATCTATAATTTTTTTGTAAGTCTTCTAAAATTAGGCCATATTCTCAGTTTATAGATGAAGAAACAGGCTCAGAGAAGTTAAGCAACTTTCAAGAACATCCAAGTAAGTAATAAAGTCACAGTTCCAGCCCACTCCTCAGCTGTCGTCCTTACAGCATGCTACTGAGCAGAAGTTCAGCCTCTCCTTGAATACTTCCAGTGACAAGAAACTCATTATCTACTTAGGCAGCTTCTTCCATTATTGGGTGGCTCTAATGGTCTAAATATTCTTTCCTCACATGTATCAGGCAGCCACTTTGCTCTTTAAAAGTCCGACAGGCCTTCCCTGGTCACTTGGAACAAGTCAGTGGGCTGTAGAAGGTACTCAAACTGTAGAATTAGAAAGACCTGGCTCCATTCCTACCATTCCATCTATTAACCACATTAACTGTCAAGTCACTTCTGCCTCTGTGCCTGTTACTTCATCTGTACAATAGGAACACAAATATGTACCTCGTGTAGTGTTTTGGAGAAGAAAAAATAAATACTTTTGCAAAGCTAGATGTCTGGAAAATAAAAATACTCAAATCATTATTTTATTAAGTTGGGTCCCTCTTCTCCTAACAGCCCAACCGACCAATCCCTTCTGCCTAAGTCTTCTCTGAGCCAAACACCCACAGAGTCTTTAATTATTCCTTACAGGTCAATTTCAAGTTTGTTTACCAGCCCAATTGTTCCCTTTTGGACCTCCTCCAGCCTGTCAATGTCCCTCTTAAAATGCAGGACCTACAACTGAATATAATAAATTAGCCAAGATGTGAAGTATAGCCCACATCCGGTATTTCCTGCATTCCTGACTCAGTCTTTAGATTTTTCTGAAGTTCTTAAGAATTATTAGGTTAAACTTAGGTTGGCATAAGATTTTAGTGCAGATTATTTGAACCTTATTTTTCTTTGTAATAATTGCTAACATACTCAGTAGTTCCTCTGTGCCTGGCACTGCAATTCTCACTTGATACATATTTTCTTGCTTCGCCCAACAATTCTAGAAAGTATCCCTATTATTACCTTTATTTAACTGATAAGGAAACAAATTTGAAAGTGTTAAATGATCACACAGCTAATAAATCAGAACCAGCTAATAAATGGCAGAATCAGATTTGAGTCCACCATGCTATCCTACCCCCCATTTCGAGCATTTAGGGAATGCTTACAAAATGTAAGTACTTTGAGGGATTAAAAAAAAATGAATATGACACAGGCAGAAGACATATGCAGGGCAATTTAACAGAAAAGGAAATGCAAAGCACGAAGCGATGTTGGGCTTCTGAACAATCTGTTACTAAGAGCTCTTTCTCCCCTCCAGCACGTTCCAATGTCTACAATTTCATGGGCAATGTGAGTCAGTGGAAAAAAAGGGAAAAAGTGGAAGCAGTCACCTCTCTCCTTTTCAACTTTTACTTACTTGCCGTTGCCTTCAGCCCTTGCCCCTAGCACACTGCCTTATGAAGAATTAATTTTCAATGAGAGCCAAGTTGCTGGTCCTGGGGGATGGGGAGGGGCTCCTTCACTCTGCTACGGCTTTTCTGTCTCAGAAATATTTCTAGCTTTGACTCAGCAATTTTGCTTCTACGACATGAACAGAGGTTTGTGACCAAGGGGGTTTTTCCAGCATAATTTATGATAGCTAAAAATTGAAAATAATATAAACGCCTATCAACTGTGGGAGAGCAAAATGAATACTAATTTTAAATGACTGCATATGCCAGCCACATACTGGCATATGCACTCATTTAAAATTGTGTTTCTAAAGGTTTAATAGCAATAGAAAATGCTCATTTAGAATCTTCAGTCAAAAAAAAAAAAGAGGAAACAACACTGATTATAATCTGTAGAGGAAAAAAATCCTGGAAGAAATTTAGCAATATGTCAACAGTAGATATCTAGATAATGCGATTCCCAGGTGGGTTTTCATTTTTTTCCTTGAACCCCATTGTGTTTTTCCAATGTGCATTTTTTGCTTTAATCATCAGAGGAATTTTTTTTTTTTTTTAAGAATTGAAAGAATCTGGTCTGAGGGCAACCAGCCAACTTGTGAAAAATAGTTTTTGCCACTGGATAGTTTCCATATGTGCAGCAGCAATTACTACTCTGTTACCATCGGATCATCTTAATCCTATTGATTGAAATGCCAAAGTAATGCTATTAATTTACTACATAACAGATAAATTACTAAGAGCATAGTAGAACTACCTGAGATTGCTGTGGTACTCTTCTAGGGTCAGAGTGGGTGGCCCTTCTAGATTCCAATATAAAGCACAAAAAGCGTCTGGAAGTTCATATATTCATCCCCCATCACAAAGCTTAGATCCACCAACTCTCTTTGAAGCCATAAAAATTGTATTGAACATGTACACTGTGCCATGCACCAAAGTAAGCATTGTAAAAAAAATGCTTATTCCTTACAAAAACCTTATGAGCAACAACTACTATCACCCTCATTTTACAGATGCAGAAACAAAGATTTAGACAGAATAAGGAACTTGCCCAAGGTCACACAGCTAGTAAAAGCCAGAGCCTGGATTTGATGCCAGAGTCTATGTGCTTAGCCCTGGAGCATGCCCTGTTTCAGCCAGAAAACAAGTTCTTATGCTTTCTTCCACATTATTTTAAATAGTAATTTAAAAGTTAGAACAGGAGCTATCTACACACTATGGATGAGGAAGCTGAAGGTTACACGTAATAAAGGACTTGCCCAAGATCATACAAGGAAGAATTGCAACAGGTAGAATTCTGCAAACCAGAATCTCTGACTCCACATCCACAGCTTGTTGCATTTCCAAGGTTGCTTCTCTTTGCCTCTGAGACATGCAACAAGTGGCAGAAGGCAGTGGGACTCAGGACCCCATTTGGTCCCCCTGTGCGTTAGAAAGAGGTGACCTGCTGGAGGATCTTGAAGGTACAGGGTAAAAAGGACAGAAATCCCAAGAAGAGAAGAAAACCTCAGCAAGGACCCTAGAGGTCCTTTATCCTGAAAGGATAAAGGGGCATTGGCCACAAAGCCTTGTCGTTTCTTCGTCATCCATCACTCTTCCTTCCACCTCATTAAGTCCCACAGGGTGTCAATGATACTTTTCCTGAATTCTCCTAAGTGAATATTCCTTCTAGAAGGTTATACTAAACCACAGAAGAGAAGAAACTTAAAATCATGCATATTTGAATTGAGTGAGCTGTTTTAGCAGATTTGAACAGCGGCTCCAAAACCTATGCCAAAATTTCACCTCGATTAGATTTATGTATCAGCTCTGCCACTAACTCACCTTGATTAAGTCTATCAATCTCCCCAAGTCTCAGTTTTCTCATCTGAAAAATAGAAAAGGAAATGTTTGATGCTTCATAAAGTTGTTGGGAAGATTAGAACGCCCGTATGGAACAGTTCTTAACTTGTGGATGGCACCTAGAAAGTATTTGGTCATTGGTAGTAGCCTTTGCTATTCTCAGTTAATCTCTGAGTCAGTTTTCTTATCTATAAAATGGAGATGATAGTCTTGCAGGGGTATAATATACATTTATTAATTTATAGCAGGTGATCAGTGAATGTCTTTTTTAATGCACAGGATGACCAGGTCTCATAATTCTATGACTCTGCTACTCACTTCTTGCCCAAGACTTTGGAACCTGCTGAGTGAAACAAAGAAGTTTCACCCTGCTGAGCAAAGCTGCAGCTCTGACTCTGTCTTAAAGGATTCAGGGGAATCAACAAAGGCTATTTAGAGAGCATTATTAGAGCCCTGGAGCGTCCCTAAAACTCTGTATTTACATGCAAATACCCACTTCAGCTAAACCCTATCAACTCACAGTTAAGTGTTCACTTTCTGAAGACCAGTCACTACGTTTATTAAAGGCAGCTTCAGGTTTTAATCCAAATTGCCCTCTCTACAATTTAAAATCATTTCTTCCTCAGTGCCTAGTAAGGATTGTTTATTTTCTGAACATCCTCCTTTGAATCATAGTCTTTGGATGCTTGAAGACCACACACATCCAAGCTCTACTCCTATGAAACCTCTGTTTTCTCTGGGATAAATACTACAGTTTTGCTGATGCATTTCCTATGGGTTCATTGCAACTTGGCTTTTTTTTTTCCACTATGAGTTTGAACTAGTATAGACTTGGAAGGGAAAAGTGGTATGGTTTTTTCTAAAGGCCCTGGATATTAAAGCACTTATTTGTTCTCACATAAGTTTTCCTCTACTAGTTTGAGAGCCCCTGGAAAGCAACGGCTATTGCACATTCATCACTGATATAGTTAAGAGAGAAGTCTGTAAGGTCAGGTGAACCTGGATAAATTATTTAATCTCTACGGACCTCACTTTTCTCATCAGAAAAACAGAGGTAATTATACCCCAACTCAAAGGGTTATTGTGGGGATTAAGTATTGCAAATAAAGCTTTTGGTGTAATGCCTAGTACAGTACTTTATAGCCACTCAATTAGGGTTGGCTGTTGTTATTTTATTTGCAACCTCCTCTAACACCTAGTACAATCTCTGACAATATAATAGGCACTTCCTAATTATTTTAAGTAAATAAGTAAATGAAATAATAAACTAATGTGATCTAAAATGAGATTATCAGTACCTAAAAGTACCTAATGAATAAAGTTGACTAACCTGAGAAATGAGAGTTTATTTCCACAGCATCTGTAAAAGTACTGTGGCCTTCTGCCATTCAAACACCTGCAGTTGGTAAAGGCAGGTACTATTTTCAAGATGAGTGAACTGAGAAAAAGGCAAAACAAAAGGCAAGTTGACTACAGATCAAGTGTGATAGAAATGATGTAATAAACAGTCAAGAAGGTTTTTCCATATCATGACTGGTTCTGGGGAATGGCCAAGGAGTCAAGCAGAGGATAACCCAGACCAGACCTGGAGCCCTCCAGTTATGTTATGGTTCTACCATCTGAGACTGAGCAGCCCTCCTACCTCTCAATTGAGCCTCGCTGTCATCACCTGGACATGGAGATGCTGTCACAGGGCAGATGTGAGGATCAAATGTAGTGATGGATTTAGAAGTGCCATAAAAACTGAAAGTGTTACATGTGTGCAAGTGATTATCAATTACATTGTTCCCAACCCATACTTTCCAATTCCCAGAGCTCTAAAATTCCCAGTTTTAATTCCAGAGTTATGAGGAAACAGTTATATCATGAACCAGAGAGGCTCCTCAGAGGGACTCTGCAAATCACTATCACTCGGAAGGGTCAATATATTATAGTGATTAATACCATGGGCTTCAGAGACCAGTTGTCTCATGGGGCTACCATTTACAAACTGCATAACCTCAGGTAAATTTTCTGAAAATGAAAGTGTCAGCTTCCTCATCTGTAAAATGGGGATAATGATGTCATCTTCATGGTATTGAGAAGAGATTAAATACAGTGAAATATGTGAAGTATCAATGAATGATAGCCATTACTGTCATTAGCTAATATCATGTCTTCATCTGTTTTTATCCTGTTGCTATGTCTCCTCAATATCTATACTCCCAGGACTTTGCAACCTCAAATGACCAATGCCTGCTGATTAATGCAATCTTTTTTCCTAAAACTTTCTGTCCAGAAGCCTGGGCTCCATTCTGTACAAAGGCACATTTCTCCAGTGAGATTTATCTGATTAAAAAAAAGGCTGCATTGAAGGTAATGAGAGCCATTTGCTCTTCTGTCCAACTCGTGGGATGCATGCTGATTATGTAGGGCCTGCTAAGAGCTTTCCCTCAGTCAGAGTAAACCCAAAAGGCCTGTTCTTCCACACTCAAGCCTCTGAAGAATCCCCCTGGATTCTTCACACTGTAACTCATCTGAGGGCCACTTGATGCCCCCAGGCTTAAGCCAAGCATTCTTTCACCATAGGACTAGACTGCAGAATAACACTGAAAGTCAGAGGCACGGGAAAATTTTTCCGAGTAAGACACATAGACACAGTTGGGGCAAAGTGAGATGGTTGTGGTAGAATTATAAATAGGGACATAAGGAAGCAGGAATGTAGGGTTTATGTGTAAACATAGGTTTGACCTAGGCCAGTGGTCCAAGACATTTCGTGTGAATACCACTGAAAGAAATGACTTTTTCTCTTATTTTTCTGCCTTGTATTTTCCCTGAGGACATTAAATATTTTCCCAAGGGGCTGACTAAGAGTATCAGGGCCAGAGTTTAGGACTCTTTGGACTCCAGTCAAATCCTATCACTGATGCCAAATAATGCTGCACAGCTAAATTAAGCTTCCTCTGGAATTTCAGGTATAGATCATCCATTTAACAAATATTTATTGAGCTCTGACTGTGTGCCAGGCTCTTCATGAAAACCATGTTTATTGAGAGCCTGAAGAGACATTTGTGAAAATCATGATTTCAGGGTTTTGTCTATATAACACCTTGATGGCCCCAATTCTGAGAAAAAAAGAAGGTTACAGAGCTGAAAGTTTGGCTTGAACCAGAAAAGACCAGGGCTGTCCTGACTCCAGGCTTCACACATGCGCATAGAGTAAGGAAGATGAGAAAAAAGAAAACGTCAATGTAACGTAAGCAAATGCAGTGTGGAATGCCAGAGCTGGAGAGATCAAGTCACAAGCCACAAAATTGATTAAGCCTCACTTTTCTCACCTGTAAAATGGGGACAGGCATCCCTGCCTCTCAGGCTGTTTGGAGGATTAAACGGGATAAAATATGTAATGTGCAATTCAGAGTCCACATTAGGAACAGCAGGTGCTCAATTAATGTCATTTCTTGCCACCAAACAAGAAAAACAAGAAACTTTTTGAAAATAAAGTGGGATGCCATAAGAGGTAAAGAGACCCCCTCATCAGGTGAATAGATTTGATAATCTACAGGAAATCCCATCCTATAGACCAGGCTGAGGGATTTAGGATGTTGTAGCAGGGCCAGGACTAGAGTGAAGCAGGTGAGGCACAAAATTTAAGGAGGTGCTCACTCTCTGGTTCCTGCAAGTGCAGGATTGGCATTTATGCAACCCTGGGATGGAGTGCCTCCTTAAATTTTGCTAGGTACCTCATTCACCTTTCTCTAGGTGGCCCTACTTTGTGGGGATACATACGATAAGGCAGGAGAGTTAGTGGATGGAAGGCTATCCAGAGGAAAACATGGAAACTGATGCTACATAGTATATGGGATCCCTAGAGGACCAGACTTCCTCAGGTGCAGAGGCAGAACCAGATGAGATTTTAAGGTTTAGTTCAGCTCCAAGAATCCAGGATTTTACATTGCTACAATAAGAAAATCACGTGCAAATACATGTGCTTTTTATTCAGATAAGGGTTCCCTATAGGGGGCAGTAATAACTGTGGGAGGTAGGACAGGAAGAGGGACAGGTGTCTTGTTCCCTAAGACCCTGAGGTGAACTGGGCTCAGGGCATGCCAACTGTGACATTCTGTTCCCAGGGGTGCTTAGCAGATCATGAAGTGACAGTAATAAAATGTCAAGCACTCCCTGGCCAGCCTAAGCCCCTTACTGCAATCAAATAAAATCAGAATTGCACAGCTGGCTGGGGGAAGCCAGATGCTGACCTGATGATCCAACTCAGGCAAAGCTGAGGGTGACCAGCAGGGCCCAGGCTGCACGACAAGCCCCAAGTCCCTTGGGATCAGAGCCAGGGATAGGAAACTGGCTCAGCCTAGAAAGCCAAGAGTGCCAGCCCAGCTCCGCCCCACCTCTTCCCAGAAGACCAGGACACCCACCCACCCCTCCTCACCATCCACTATTTCCTTTTCATTTAGAAAAAGACAGCCCACAGGCAATGGGGCAAGAGAAAGCTTTCTCCCCTGAATACACAATTTGAAAATGGCAAATGTTGGGTCTTTCTAAAAGCACACAGAGGCTACAATTAATAAAACTCAGACGATTTCTCTAATTAATCCCTGCCTTACCCCCAAATACTGCCTTCCACCACTAAGCCACCATAGCAGTCCAATTATGCCACCTAAGCAGAGTGGCAACCTCTTATAATTTCTTAAGTACCTAAACTATTCTATCTACTGGACAATAAATAATTAGAGGACAAAGGCCAGTCAAATCGAATTTTTAATTACTACTACCTGCCAGGCACTGAACAAGACAGAGCCTACCCGCAAGTGTTTCATCTTCATTTCTCATCATTTCCCATTCTCTTCTCTCCCTCCCTCCTTCATACACACACTAAACTCTTCTTTCAGTTCTCCAAGTTGTCTCTCACTTCTAAACTACACATGCTGTTCCTTCTACCCCAAACACTCTTCCTCCTGTATTTTTCCAGGCCTACTCCATACCTAACCTTCAAGTTTTACTTAAAACGTCATTTTCTCCACAAAGCCTCTTGGAGACTTCTCATCCTCTCACCAAGTGTAGTTAGGTACCTGTCCACTGTGCTTACTGAATTCCTCAATTATAGTGCTGACCGTGCCTCAAACTCCTTCATTTTCACAGTGTCCTCTTCCTCTTCCACCTCCCACCTCCCTGTCCTCAATCTGCACCTCCAAGTTCCTCCTCCAGCTGTATGGGTCCTTCCCTTGGTTGCTCTCAGCCTCTTAGTCCCTCTTCTGCCCCTTTTCCATCCTGACCTCCTGGACTTCTCTGCTCATGGTGAACTGGAGAGAGGGAATCGACTAGGGGGATCCTCTCTGCTAACCCAGAGTGGTTCTTGGGGGTGTGGTGCCATGTAAAATGTAGCTGAAATTGTTTCTCCCCAGTTTTACTGTCAACCCTAGCTCATTTGTAATTCAGATTGACAGTTTTACATTGATTCCCTATTTCCAATTGATGCTGCAACTGAAGAATGAGAATCTGAACATTCATCTGGCCTTTCTTCCAAGTAAACCTTGAGAAACAGATTGACCCTTTGGAGGAAAAAGTCTTGAGACTAGGTGAGGAAGAACCAAGATACAAAATCCCATTCCTCCAAAGAAGTCCAGACAAATCTAGATTCCCAGACCAGGTGTATGAAAAAAAAAAAAAAAGAAGGAATATTATAGACCCATAAAATGATGACTAAGGGATGGAAGGGCTCTTAGAGATCATCTTAATTTCATTGTATAACTGGGGAAACTGAAAGCCAACAAGGGAAGTGACTCACTGAAGGTCACACAGCCCCCAACTTCATTACATCACCCTGCCTCCAACCCCTCTGTTGAACTCTACTCCTGGAGCTTTGCATGGTCTCTGTCATTAGGAGTAACATCTGAGGTCCTTTAAGTACCAAAGTCTCTTAGTGTGACAAATCCCCTGACCAGAAGGTGGTGGAAAGTCTAGTGCATGCTCTAATCCCCACATACATCCATAAACATCCATCTATTTGTATACATAACATACCTAATACATCATACCTAGAAACCTGCTCACATCACACAAACTCACCTACATCCATAGACACACAAAAAGAAACTAAAATATATTTGTTCCTCATCTTGTCCATCAAAACTAGCTCTTCAGGATGTAAGGATCTTCAGATTATTAAGCAGGAGTGTCTGAATAGTCCTAGAATACCCTATGAATTTTCAAAGCAACACCAGATTGCTTTCAGTATTTTTCATTTCTGTGTATAATAGTCTAATGTTTTGTATAGTCAGTGCATCTATCGTAATAAGCCTTCTCAGTAAGGAATAGAAAACTTGGTCTCCGAAGACCTCACTGTCTTTCTGAAATTTACCATTAATCAAATCCGCCTAAACTGAGTCTGATTCACCCACCATATTTTAGTAATCCCTGAAAAAAACTGCATCATTTCCAAATACTGTCATAAGGTCAGAAAATTTTAACAATTGAGTGTTTTATTTCTCAGATTCATTCCCAGCTCTTCTGTCCAGCAGCTCATGGTCTATAAGCAAATGCTTAAGTTAACTGGGAATGGTGGTACTAAAAGAGCTCCCCAGTGCATATTTACTCTACACAGATGCACAGCACATCAGATTCACTGGGGTGGAGATGGGGAGTTTTGAATAATCCTGTGCAAATTGTGCTGTCTAAATATAGACAGAAATGTACAAGGATTATCAAGTGGAGGGAGGCATAGCTACTTTGGCATTAATATGGAGCCTTTGTATTTGGAAAACAGTTGAGAATTTTTGGCCTAGGGCACAGTGAGGGAGGAGGAGGATTTGAAGTGATTGACACAATAACAATAAATCATTATTGAACCAATTCTCTTCCAATCGTTCTTATTATCTCCAGAAGTCTCATTAGGTGTTAATATGCCTCTAACGCCTGTCCTACACTTGCTGCACTTCCTTTGTAACTTAGAGGAGGCCTTCGGCTCAGAACATTGGCAAGCAGCAGATCACTAGAATTGTAACCTCTTCTCCTTTTGTCTTGTTGTCATTGTATTTGCTATTATGGTTCTCTTCCATTATGGCAAGTAATATTAGTTTTCTATTTGTGAGTAGTGAAATATAGTTTCCTTTTAAGTAAGTTTATGCTTGAAAGAAGTGAGGCAATTTAATGAAAATAATTAAGTGAATGATAGAGGTAGTAAACAAACAGGGCAAAAATTATGAAAGTGCTAACAGGAAACAGCTGGTAAACAATATATGGGAGAGGCTGGACTAGAGATTCTCAGAATATGCTATTGTGAATCACTCGACAAAACAGAGGATCACTGGGTAGTTCACAACGATTTCCTCTCCATTTTTCAGTGTGGCAAATTCAGAGCAGTGTATATACCGATTGCTAGAATTCAGACACATGTTTTGACTTGCTTGGATATAACAGGGCAGAACAAGCTTCAGAAACAAATCGTAATAATAGCATGACTATCATGATTTTATACTCTTCACAATTTACGAAGGACTTTCCCTTACGTTGTAGCATTTGGATAAGTCAACACTTGAAAATGTAAGTTCTAATTCCTTCTGTCTTTGAAGTGCTGTGTGACCCGAGGGCAGTAACTTAACCCCCCGGAGTCTTCATTCCCTCCACTTCGGCTCAGTGCCAAGGTTTTAAGTGAGCCAGTGGCTGGGTGACCAGACTGCAAATACCTTATTGCAGACATGCAATTTAGAATAACCAGAAGACTCTTCAGCTTTGGGGAGGATTCTGGTATTAAATGGCATGTTATGGCAATAGCAAATGGTATGGGATAATTTGGGGCAAATTCATTCTCCCACTTTACTGCCTAATAGGATTCAGGCTTATGAGAGAGACCTAAGGGCCAAGAGATCACTTGTGCTCCAGGAACTGCTGGGAGGGAGTACTACGTTCCCAAATCTTATTATCAGAGAGGAGGGGTTGGAGAGAGTAAGGGAGCTTATGAAAGCTTCATAACTGCCACTTCTAGAGAGGTTCTGGAAGTGAATTATAACAGCAGAAAAGTCATAAATCACTAATTGCGTGCCTGTGGTCCCCTCTGCCCACACCAGAGGCACACAGCAGCCATGAGTCCAGTGCTGAATTGGCTGTGGCCCCAACTGTGGGCCATGGGAAGCATCTGGGGGGCTTTCCAGCCATGTGGGCTCCACAGTGCAGCTGAAAGCGCTGTGAGACAAGGAGCAGCCCCAGACCCGCTCTGAACTGCTTCAAACACACACACACACACACACACACACACACACACACACACACACCATGCCGCAAAGAGAAAAACAATGTATCAAGCGCTTGCTGTGTTCTAAGAACAGTCCTAGGTATTTTTAACTATGCTACCTCAGTTATTCCTCATGCAAAACTCATTTGACAGGTCAGAAAACTAAAGCTCCTCAGACAGGTTAAGTAACTTTCCCAAGGTAGCACAGCTAATAAATGACTAAAACAGGATGAATTCCAAATCATCTGTTCTTTTCACTCTCTTGCATTATTCTATATTATGTTTCACAGTACATTTCAAAAACAAACACATGCAATATGCACATCACAGACATAACTCTACAGAAGCATTTTACACATTCACAGCCTGTATCCCATGTATATATACAGCTCACATACAGACATCTCACATATACACACAAAAAAATGCCCATACTAAATGTGATACTTGACATACACACACATGAACACAGAAATTCACATTTTGCAGATATCTATGTGACCCAATTCACTATGCATCTGCAAACACCACTATGCACACTCTAGTCTCCACATACATCCATACACATCCATCCATCTGTATACATAACACATCTATACAGTCATACCTAGAAACCCGCCCACATCACACAAACTCACCTACATCCATAGACACACACAAAGAAACTAAAGCGCATTTGTTCCTTACCCTGTCCATCAAAATTAGCTCCCCAGGATATGAGTAAGGATCTTCAGATTATTAAGCAAGAGTAAGAGTGTCTAAAGAGTCCTAGAATACCCTCTGAATCTTCAAAGCAATGCCAGATTGCTTTCAGTATTTTCCATTACTGTGTATAATAGTCTAATTATTTTAAACTTGTTAATCCATGTATAAATATTTATGAACACTTTTTACTAGCCAGGATATTTGATTAATTAAAGTAGCACATTATTCATTCATTCATTCACTGTGCAATTACTGAGCACCAATTAAGTATGAGACATCATGGTAGACACAGTGGGGAATGAAAGAACAAACAAACAAATAATAAATAAAACCACCATGACTCCTGCTCTTAAAACACAAACACAGATAACTACATCAGCACCTGGTGAGTGAGTTTATGGGTGTTGAGGGGGTGGAGGAGCAAGGAGACAAGACGGCTCTGAGGCTTCTAATCCTAGAGAGCGGAAGTATATTGACGTCATCTGGGGAAACCGATTTAAAGGAGCAAGTCTGGGAAGGAAGCTGTAGAGTTCAGTTTAGGAGATGAATTTGAGACACTGGCAGAACATTGAGATAAATGTGTCCCACAGGTGTTTTCAAATTAGGAAGGGGGTTTTAAAGAAGAGGCCAGGGTGGTGACAGATTTGAGAGTCATCTATTATTAACTGATTGCTTAAACAGTTACAACTGATGAGACCAGAAAAGAAGACGAGAGGAAGAACAAGACAGATTGGGTACAAATCCTTGGGGAACGTTATGCGCTGCTTGGCTAGGTGACAAAAGCTTCCACCTTACACACACACACACACACACACACACACACACACACACACACACATTCATATCTCTATGCATTTCCTCCAACATCCCAGTCCCACAAGCACATGTCAGTGCTGCTCATGGCTCCTAACTATCTCCTGGATATAATTTCACTACTAGGAAAGCTCAGTTGCCCAAAGCAACCCAAATTAGTGTTCTTCAACCTTTGAGACTCCAACATTGACTCTTATTGAAATCTATGTGCTTTAACAGTTTAGCATGGCAATTCCTCAAGGATCTAGAACCAGAAATACCATTTGACCCAGCAATACATTACTGGGTATACATACCCCAAAGGATTATAAATCATTCTACTACAAAGATACATGCACATGTATGTTTACTGCAGCACTATTTACAATAGCAAAGACTTGGAACCAACCCAAATGTCCATCAATGATAGACTGGATAAAGAAAATGTGGCACATATACCCCATGGAATACTATGCAGACATAAAAAAGAATGAGTTCATGTCCTTTGCAGGGATGTGGATGAAGCTGGAAACCATCATTCTTAGCAAACTAACACAGGAGCAGAAAACCAAACACTGCATGTTCTCACTCATAAGTGGGAGTTGAACAATGAGAACACATGGACACAGGGAAGGGAACATCACACACCAGGGCCTGTAGGGTGGTGGAGGGCAAGGGAAGGGAGAGCATTAGGACAAATACCTAATGCAAGAGGGGCTTAAAACCTAGATGACAGGTTGATAGGTGCAGCAAACCACCATGGCAAATGTATACCTATGTAACAAACCTGCACATTCTGCACATGTATCCCAGAACTTAAAATTAAATAAATAAATAAAGAGTTTGGCAGAGGGAGGGTCACGTTCTTAATACATGAGTAATTCATACTGTGGTATGAATGGGGCCCTAAAGCCACTTTGTTGAATGGGTGTGGGGTGGGAGAGGGGTGACAGAAACAGTGTGATGCATCCCCACAGTCTGATTTCTAATCACCTAACTCTCAATACAGTGAAGTAGGCTACTACCGATTTACTCTGGGTCCTACATCAGTCCCTTCTGCTAACTGGGCCTCAATTTCCCAAGTGAGATTTTCTGAAGTATATGTTTCTTGAGACAGTGAT
This sequence comes from Papio anubis, assembly GCF_008728515.1. Taxonomy (NCBI): domain Eukaryota; kingdom Metazoa; phylum Chordata; class Mammalia; order Primates; family Cercopithecidae; genus Papio; species Papio anubis. The sequence goes on along the minus strand of NC_044980.1, from coordinate 144,614,092 downwards.
CCCATAAGTACAAGCACATAAGCTTGTCAAAGCTTCTGAGGAGACTTGAGGTAAAAATGCCTGATAAAATTTGTGTTCCAGAATGCATCTGACTTTGCAACTTTTTAAAAAATTGGTGACTCTGATTCTGAAAATAAACCTTGAGGAAATGGTAAATTATTTGATCTCTAACATCCTTTCTGTCTGTGTGTCTCCATGGACCTATGAGAGTGCAGTTGCCCAACACAAGGTTAGGTCTACCAAAAGACTCACCCTCCACTTTTCTCTCCCAGGAACACCCAGCTGCCAAGTGTGGTTACTCAAAATCCCAGAGATGAAGCCCTAAAAATGTCAGTGACTTCTCAGCATCAATCAGACACTTGGCTGCCTGCCAGGATACCATGCTGGCTGATATTTGGGCTGGGTAAACAATTTAACCGGGGCCTTACCTCATTAAGGACCCATATTACCCATTTCTCCAGCTAAGAACACTCTTGTGGTTCTACAGAGGTTGGACAAGGCTGGGATCTGATCACAGTGTGAGAAAGAGCCATCATTAACCTTTTGCTTTCCTCTCTTCCTCCTTAGCCTTGCTGCTTCTAAGGAGGCTGAAGCTGCTCGCTCCGCACCCAAGCCTATGTCACCCTCGGATTTCCTGGATAAGTTAATGGGGAGAACCTCCGGATATGACGCCAGGATCAGGCCCAATTTTAAAGGTAGAGAAAACATTCCTTCCAGACCCACAGGGAAATGCTTTCCCACATTAAAGCAGCAAGCTGCATGGTATTGCACGCAGATAGTAAATACACAGTGTGAATCTCATGACTCTTTCCTCTACCCAAGGCAGATATTCTTAATCAATTCAGTCTTCTCTCCCGCCAAGCCCAGACAAAGCCTCAGAGGACTCAATTTAACAGCACCTCTGGTTTCCAGGAGTCCAAAAGTGAATTAAAAACTATCTGCTACCTCTTGTATAATGGGAAGAAGGATAAACATGGAACGTGGAGAAATGGGTTCAAGTTTGGGCTCGAGTTTATTCTCTGAGCTTAGATGATGAGTCTCTCCCTTTCTTTGGGCATCAGTTTCTTCATCTGCGCAGTGATGGGCTTGGTTACTTCGGCAGCTTTTAAACATACGCTTCCCGGAGCTTTCAGGCTTCCATCAGGTGCCCCCAAAGGAGAAGCAGAGGGCATGATGAGCAAGCCCACGCTGCTCCTCCCCAAGCAGCTCCACTTTTATTTTCAATAATGGGGTCCCAACTAAAATTCTTCAGCTGAAAGTTTCCCATGGGCTAACAAATAATTTTGAAAAATTTTAGTCTAAATCAGAGTCGTAATTTCAAATGCCTACCAGGGTTGATAACTTAAATCAGTGAGGCAAACCAAGAGTAAGACAATAAGGAGTGGCAGAGACTATGAAGAAATAGAGGTACAGGCTCCTCTACAGGGGCAGCCTCTCCTTAGCCCCAGTCTCTAGTTGCCCTGCAGAAATGTAGGCCCCATGTTGCCAGAACATCAAGTATTCCAAGAAGAGCCAGATACCGAGATCTCTGTGAGACTACCTAATTCCTAAAACATGTAAATTCAAATAAAACATGTTTGTGACCCACATATGCCCTATGGGTTGCCAGTTCACAAACTCTACTCCAGATGATCTGAAAAGGTTCTTTTACCTCTCACAATCCTATGGGAACTTAGTGTCTATAACCAAGAGACTAGTTCCCTTTGTTTACTGATGCCTCAGGAGGTTGCAGCCATCTCAAACTGCCAAGCAGAACCCTGCAGGTGCAGTCTTAAGGACCTCCTTGGCAGCCTATGCACTCTGACCTTCCTCCCAGCACCCTAGCAAAAATCTTATTCCAAGGACCTGCAGCCAGCCTCCTAGACAAGCCTTGATTTCAGGTGCCCTTCCTCACTGTTCCTTTGGCTCACGTTCAAGACTAAACAAGGCATGTGACAGCTGGTAACAGCTTCCTAATATTTGCTCACTTTGCCCCCTGCTCTCAGTCCCCTTCTCAGAGTGCTTGCTCCGCACAACTCTGCAAATAGAAAATGTTCTGGGAGATGCACCCAGGTCTCTGTTTGGGCCCACTCTCCCCCGTTTACCTCAAGGCTCCTTCACTCCCCCTGCACCTTGTTCCTGAGGCCATAGCTTCCAGCATTGTTAGCATAACCCCAAGGACAGGTAAGTCAAGAACAAGGTTGCTGCCCCCAGCACACTCAGCTCAAGCCTTCACTAGGGTCACAATCTCTGATACCTAGAGGGGCAAGACAACTATAGTATATGAATGAAGCGGGGTGGAGACAAGAAAATAAAACCAGAAAACAGGGTAGCCACTTCTCAGCTCTTGTTGATGGCTGTCAGGCAGGAATGCAGACCCTGTACAGCCAGGCCTTCCAACACAAGACTTGAGTCTGAGGTTTTATCTGAAATCTTGCAAACTGACAACTAAGTCGTCTCTTTTAAAAACCTTGTCGGCCAAATCAAACACTTCCAAGAACTGGTTAGGGCCCTTGACAACCAGGTTGCATCCTCTGTCCCTCGCTGCTTTTAGGAATTCTAGTCCACCACGCCCCCTGGTGGGCTCTCTCAGAACTCCATCCTATGTAGAGGCGCCATGGTCTTGCTCTGAGAGAGGAACTCATTCAACTGTTGAATGTGGGTGCATCCAGAGTTTATGTATTATTCTTTGTGCATACCACTGTACTTGACACATAGAAAAGCCCCAGTAAACCTTCATAAAGGAATGAATAAATAAATAAATGAGCCCACAAATATGCTAGGGCTTAGAGTAGTTAAGTGAATTTTTCAAGTCATGCTGTCAAAACCAGAGACTTGAACCCAGTTACTCTAACTTAATTCTTTTTCTAATAATAGTGATTTATTTATTTATTTCTTCATTTATTTATTTACTTACTTAGAAGTGGACATTTTTAAGAAATAAAATTTTATCCTGACCACTGAATCAAGGCCCTTCCAATCTTCCCGCTCTGAGAACCTTACTCAGAACACTTGGGCCCAATATCTACAGAACTAGTTCATCTTTTAGGCACCTCTCAACCCTGCACTAGCCTTAACTCCCTTGACCCCCACCTGACTGAGAATGAGGTGCAGCTTCCTGGAGCCCCACCGCAGGAGCTAAGAAGTTTTCTCTGCCCTCCTTTGTGCTGAGGCCTGAAAAATTGCCAAGAGGATTTTCTGCCCCTGAGCCCTTTGATGCCTTTCCTGCTTCCACCGACACAAATCAGATTCCCCAAAACCCCATACAAACCACAGAGCTCCTGAAAAGGCCATTGAGGATCAGGGCCCCTGTGACTCCAACATGATAGAAAGAGGTCGGTATCGTTTAAAAACTCCACGGAGGGATCCATCACGCAGCAGCTGCCTTAAGTGCTAGAAATTTTCCCTGCTCCTGACCCTCGTGAAAACACGGGTAGCCGGGAATACCAAGCACACTCTGCAGAGTACAATGGCAAAGACACTGGGAGGTGGAAGTAAAGGGCACTAAAACAGCATTCCAGTCCTCCCTCTACTTACCTGACAGGCATGACCCCAAATGAGACACTTACTGTATCTCAGCCTCTGTTTCTGCATCTGTAAAATGATCCAGCAGGACTATGCCATTCCAGCTCTGTCACTCTGTGTCTTCTTTATGACTTTGTGTATTATAATGGCTCCTAGGATCAGGGGCACAGCCCAATGCAAATACATACCAAAAAAAAGCAAAATTAAACTTTAATATTTAATGAAATATATACATTATCCTGCTGCCAAAGGCAGCTGAATTGTAATTTTCTCAAGGATAATTTAATTTCAGATTTATTTCAATGAACCGCACCTCCCCATAGGATCCTTTTGGCTGGCGCCCTCTCACACACATAAATCAGAAACTAATTTATAATTGGAGTCACAGTGCCAGACACTTGCAGGGACTGGATGGGAACTCTGTGCACATCATTTCAAGGCATAGGCAGTAACTCCTTGGGGTATCTTAATGGCATGAGGCAACAAAAAAAAAAAAAACCTGGGTCTGAGTCTAAATGAAGGAGAAAAATCCTGACCATTCAGGTTTTTTCCACCTGACCTTTGTTTAGGTGGAAGTGACAAGGAGGCAGACTTCCACTCAGCACAAGGAAAAAAATTTTCGCAGACAGAGCTATCCAACTATGGAAAGAGCTGCTCAAGAAAAAATGAGTTTCCCACTGCTGGAAGTATTCAGGCACTCAGCCTTGAATGGGTAGCTGGTCTACAGCAGTGGTCCCCAAACCTGGCTGTACATGAGACTCACCCAGGTACCTCTCTGAACACTAGACTCTTGGGCTAACCTCAGAGATTTGGTTTCACCTAGTATGGGGTTGGGCCAAAGAATCTGTAGTTTAACAGGTTCCCAGATGATTCTACTGCAGATAAACCTGTCTGCACTTCAGTTTGGGGAGAAATTGATGAGGTGACCTTTAAGAAACCTTCCAGCCCTAAAATCTTACAACTCTGAAATGCAAATAGATAGCTTCCATAAAGGAATTCCACATCACTGAAGCTGAGACTGACTGCCTAGATCAAGAGCTACTCTCTCTCCAGATTGATGAGGAAATTGAGGCCCAGGACAGAGAAAAGGCATTGCCAAGCTCAACCAACTAGTGAGTGCTGGAGTTATGTCCAAAACCCAGAGATACTGATAATCCCTTGAAGGAAAAACCTAGATTCTCATCCCAAGACTAAGTCCCCTCCTACATGCCAAGACTTCTGATCCTAGCTTAATTTGAGCAAAATGCTTAGGCTACTTTTTCAAGAGGGACAGAATGCAATGGGTACCAGAGGGCATAAGGACATATCTACTTTCTTCTTTCCACAATGAGAAAACTTTGGTTCAAGTCCTGGTTCTACCACTTGTTAGTTGAATGAGCCTAGGTGAGTTATTAAAATTCTTGGTGCTACCTTTGTCAAGTAGGAACAAGAATTCTGCCCTGCCTACCTCAGTAACTCATAGGAATCAAGAAAGTAGACCTGAAAAGAAAATCACAAATTGCAAATTACAATCTTCATGTGAAGGGCTGTGACCATTTATCCAAGTCCTATTCACCTTCATAGTCATCTCCAGGTCATCACCTTTCTGAGGTCTTTCCTGCCTCATTCTCCAGAACTTCTCTTGCCTGGACTCCTGCTGCTTTCACCACTCTTACCCATAGTCTCACATTTTTCTTTGGTTATTTTATGTCAGCCCTTTTTGTCAGCTTATTTGGAAACCCCTTGCTGAAAATTCTGGACCCTGCCACTGTCTGTGTGATCGGGACCATGCCCCTTCCTTCCTCTAAACCTGTTTCCTGCAGAATAGCCATTAAGATGAGCACCCTTGGAGTTAGACAAATCTGAACTCAAACTCTGACTCACCCATTTACTAGTTATGTAGCCATGAACAAATAACCTCTCTGAGCCTCTGTTTTCTCTTCTGTAAAATGAAGGTAATAACCATACCTTCTCCTGGAGTTGCTGAAAGGATGAAATGAAATGATGTTAATAATACTCTCAGCACAGCAGTAACCCCCCTAATGTTTAGTAAATGGCAACTGCTATAATTAATAGTATAAAGTGAAGAGATTGGGCTTCAGTGAGACAACATTTCCTCTAGCAATGAGATAGCAAAGCAGTAAATAAGCCTCCATTTCTTTCCTACGCTTTGCAGTAGGATTCAGAAGACTTGCTCGGAAAGTATTTAACAAAGTCTGTGGACTTCCCCGGAGGTTCCTTCTGAATTCCTCAGCTGGTAATTCCCATCAATGCCTTTCAGACAATCATTCTTGGTTCACAAGTTCAAGGCAAGGAGCTTGCTGTTCCTTGTAATTCCCAAGATGGCCTCCAAATGTTGTAGCCATAAATATATTTCAGCCACTAATTTGTGGCTGAAAGGCAGCCGATGGGACTTGGGGAAGGAATTTCAACCATATGGCGGATGATGAATTATCCTGTGTTAATGAAAGTACATTTCAGCTCAGCCTCTGGTGTTCTGTACCTGGTGCTCACTTGGGGACCAGGAAATCTGGCATAGAGATGTTAAATGGTAGCTGGGAATCCCAGGTGCTTGGGGGTGGGGTGGAGAGTAAGCAAGGATCTCCTCCACCAAAGGCGATCCATTCCAGAAGTCAGTGTTCTGGAAATGAGTCCTACCCTGTGGGTTCTTCCATGGCCGTGGGGTTAAGCAGGAATCTCTCTTGATTGGCAGGTCCCCCAGTGAACGTGAGCTGCAACATTTTCATCAACAGCTTTGGTTCCATTGCTGAGACAACCATGGTGAGTAGTCAAAACACAAGCTGTTAGTTCCTGCTGGGGATATCTCTCCGTGAAATACTTATCCTCTGCATTGGTCTCCATCAAGGAGGTGGGGAATCTGCCGGGTTTTTTTCAAGTCTCCAGTGGTATGCCATGAGGCTCAGATGTTTTTACTGTCACATTAAACGTTTTGAGTGAATACATAACATCTGAAAATTGCCAAAGAGCTAGCAGGGTAAGCACCTGCCAAACGCCCAGGATTACAAGAACAAAACTACACAAGTCAAATTTTTAGAGTAAAAGAAAATGTGAAGACCTGTTTTTAAGTTTAACATTCAACTGCAGAATGGCAGAAGACTGCTGGTTATAGAAGCTGAAGTGGGTATATTGGGTTAATTGTACATTTCCTCTACTGTTGAATATGTTTAAAACTTTTCACAGTAAAAAAGTTTAAAATAAATCCATTACACTAGAAGAAATGCCTAGGAAAAAAATACCAAAATTGTGACAGTGAGTATCTCTGAATTATAAACTTATGAATAATTTTTATTTTCTTCCTACAGTATTTATATATTTTTCAAATGTCTGCAAGGGGTGAATATTAAATTAGTAATTATGAATAAGTATAATGGTATTTTTAAACTTTTCTCAGACTTTTTTGCTTTTTCAACAGAAAAGTCAATTGTATTTATGTTAAGGAAGTGATCTAGCTTGTGAAAAAAAATAATCAGGGCAGCCTAAAGTTAACTCTAACCTATCAATTTCTGGACATCCACCCGCCCCTAATCTAGTTCAGGCTTCCATCGTGGCTTGCTTACATGACTGCAAAGGGTTCTCGCTGGCTTCCAACTTGCCCCCTTACAGTCTATCTTTTCCCATACTAGCCTTTCCAAAACACAAATCTAACCACTCCACTGCCCCGATTTAAATCCTTCCTATGGCTCCCCCATCACCCTCAGTGTTAAACCTAAATTCTTTTGCAAAGCTGAGGAAGCTCCCTGTGAATAACCCTGCTTCATCTCCTCCCTCTCCCGCTGCATCCTCTAGCTGCACCGATTGCTTACAGCTCTCTAGCCAGGTTGTCCCTCACTCCCTGCTTTACAGGCTTCTGGTGATTGCTGCTAGGCCACTGCCCAGAGCACCCACTCCAGCCTCCTTTCCCTTGCCAATTCCTATTCTCCTTTAAGACTCAGCTTAGAATTATTTCCACAGAAAGCCTCCCCACTCTAACATGCACGTCATGTGTGTGAGTTCACGTGTGCTCTTCACCCAAGGCTGGCATGGGTCCCTTCTGTCCATTCTCATGACACATTTTACAGTTTCCACAATAGCACTTGCCACTTACAATTACCACTGTACCAACCTGCTTATGTGTCCCTCCTGTCACTCTACTGTAAGTTATATGGGGGCTGGTCTCTTGTCTCATTTCCTGTGGGAACCTCAGCAGTTAGCACAGTGATTGAATAACAGATACTCAACAGTTTTTTTAAATAAATAAACCAAATCAATTATATTGCTTATCAATTAAAACCAGTATTTGGTTCTAACCCTTTATGGGGATTACATCCAACCTTTCAGTCCCAGACTGGCAAAAATCACTGAGTTCAAGATGAGGTGGCAAATGGTCTAGAAGCTGTCCTTTTGCAAACAGGCCTGTCTTGATATGGTCAAGATCATGCCCACATTCAAAGGACAACTGGTGAAACTCCCTAAAGTAACAGGCCTCTTATCTCCAAATGGAGATGGTTCCACTTGTTAGCTAGGAACAAACATGGGTGCTTTTCACTGGATATCCAGGTCAAATAAATAGCCACTTTTTTTTCACCTTTGAATGGATATCTTACAAGCACTCTTAATGAACCCCTCTGCTTTTCCTCCCCTCCTCCAAGATCAGAAGCATGTTGACATTTGTATTAATCATAATATGTACAGTAAATGTTGACACTTCCACTCTTTTTCCTCAATGGTAAATGGTTATCAAGCCAAGTCAGGGAGTGGACCACCTGGTTCTGTAAAGGACCTGGTTATTTGAGGACAAGTGCACATATCTGCACTCATTTCCCAATAATGACCAAACACAGACCTAATTCCTTCAAACAGATTCCTAAAAAAGAAAGATATAGCCTTACTTCCTGTGGTGACTAAAAGCCCAGCTCTGGAGTCACATACACTGAGCTCACTCTGTCTGCGAGGAGCTTATTTGCTTCACGTCTTTAAGCCTCAGTTTCTTCATCTGTAAAATCCCAATGGTAATTAACATACTGATATCATTAAGTTATTATGTGTAGTGTGTAGAGAAAAATTGTTTTGTTTTGTTTTGAGACAGAGTTTCACCCTGTTGCCCAGGCTGGAGTGCAGTGGCACGATCTCAGCTCACTGCAACCTCCGCCTCCCGGGTTCAAGCAATTCTTGTGCCTCAGTCTCCCGAGTAGCTAGGATTACAGACATGCACCACCAGGCCCAGCTAATTTTTGTATTTTTAATAGAGATGGAGTTTTGCCATGTCATCCAGGCTGGTCTCGAACTCCTGGCCTCATGTGATCCACCCACCTCGGCCTCCCAAAGTGTTGGAATTGCAGATGTGAGCCACCGTTCCCAGCCTAGAAAAATGGTTATCGTTGTATATGCTTTGTAAAGGCTCACGAAACATTTTTGATGATGGTGATGATGATGGAGACTCTGGACACTGCAGTCCCAACATTATCATTGATGATTTCCTGTGTAATCTTGAACAATCCTTAGACTTTTCTGAGCCTTGGTTTCTTCCTCCTCTCCTCTCCACCCCCACCCCCACAACCCTCACCCCCCATTTCCCACCCCACGTCTTCTGACTGCCTTTCCAGACTTCACTTCTGCTGCATTTTGCTTTCTACAGAAACAGTGTAGCAGAGTAATTAGACACAGTCTTCAATGCCCAGACAAAATTTGAGGCTCAGCTCTGTGATCTTGGCCAAGGTATTTTAAAGTTGGCTTTCTCATCTGTTAAAAATAGGGATGCCGGTAGCATCCACCTTATGGCCTGCTGTGAGTATTAAGAGATAAAGCATGGAAAGTGCGAAGCACAGTGCCTGACACAAAGTGCACATGCAATGAGCCAGCTATTGTTACATGCCATTTATCATTTTCAGCACATTTTCACTTTCACACTCTCACGTGATTCCTTCACCAAATATGTAGTTTTACAGCCACTCTGTAAAGTAGGCATGCTATGTTCCCCATTTTACAACTGAGGAAATGGAGATCTGTACAGATCCTATCACAAAGCTACTTAGTGACTGTGCAAGGATTAAGATCCAGTTCTCATAACCTATAGATAAGTGTTTGTGCCGTGCCACACTGCTGTAACTCCAAAGAGCACCAACTAAAGAAACTGGAGGACCAGGACCTACAAAGTACACGTAAGCAACAGTCTAAGTGCATCAAAAGTGGAAACCCAACCCAATATCATGCCATGCCCCGCTCCCCTTAAGAGAAAATAGTAAGTAATGATAATGGAGATAATCAACAAAGGACCCTAGAGGAGATGGTCCTCTGGAGTAGAAATAATCTTCTGACAGGAAATGAAGGATCAGTTATGATGTGCTGCCTTGAAGGTAGACCATAAATGACACAGTTTTCTCCCTATTTATTACAGTTAATCCAAAGTAGGGCAGAGGGTGCTATTTCCAAGCTTGCACATTTCATAATCTAGTAAGATCTCACTTAACATCACCAATAGGTTCTTACAACCTGCAACTTTCAACGAAATGACTATAACAAGACCAATTTTCTCGTCAACCTTATAACAAAACAACATTATTTGATAAACTGCTGTATGTCATTTCACTAAAAGTCTGTTCCCAATAACCTGTCGATGATGTTAAATGAAGGCTTATGTACTATGATTTTTTTCCATTGGCTTCTTAATTATTTGTGTGTTTAACTTACTTTACAGATGATATGGGGAAAAAGTCTCAGATAAAAAAAAAACTTAAGAAATTGTCTAGTCTGGCTCTCTATTTTCTGGAGAGAGAATCTGGTGGTTAGAATGGTAAGGTCATTTGAGCAAGGTCACACAGCATGAAACAGATGTGATAGAAACACGGGTCTGACGCTGTCTGCAGTGGTCACTAGTTCCCCTCCCTTCAGCTTCTTTTCCCTCTGGATTCCACCAATCAAAACTTTTGGATGACTGTCCCATCCAAGCCTCTTTTCTTGTCACTCAAAGTATCTTTGGGAAACTGGTATTAGTATGAAAACAAGAAAAACAACTTGTTCTTGAAGAACTTATTATATGCTGCTACACACCAGACAGTGAACAGAGCACTTCTGTATCCACCACCTAATTTAGGCTTGATAACAACCCCCATAAAGTGGGAAAGGTTATCTCCAGTTTACAGATGAGAAAGCTGAGGATCAGAAAAGTAAAGTTATCTTCCTAATACGTAGCAAGGGTAGAACTTGAACTCAATGCATGGTCTCCTAAGCCAAATGTAAATATTTAATTCCTGAATGTTTGGGACTACTCAGGCCTTCCTTGTCTCCTTTCATCACAGAGAATTAGATAAAAGGGAACTTGAGCTTGAACAGACATAGAAACTGGAGGCCAGAGAGAGGATTGCACTTGCCCATAGACACACACACGCAGCTAATTAGTGGCACGGTCAGCCCAGGCTCCCTGACTTCCAGCCTGGGCTCTGCCTCTCCGACCACACAAAGAGCTAGTGTGTACCATGGGTCCAAGGTAATATGGACATCGTCCTGGTGTCAGAAACTTTCCAGGCTGTGTTTGTTCTCCAGAAACAGCAGGAGTGCATAGCAGCTCTATAAACAGCTGGAGTCCCCAGGCCTAACTGCCTGCCTCCCAGGATCTGGCTTTATTCACCGGAGCTAACAGACCTGAGAGCAGAGAGGCAGCCAGCAAAGCAACAGGGGTCTCTATCCAGTCCTGACAAGGAGAGGGCTGAGACTGCCTGTCCTTTATCTGACCTTCTCCAGGACTCTCTCTGAGTCTGTGCAGCAAGAGGAAGATAAAAGTTGAAACAGAAATGTACAAGGGAGGCCACATACAGTGGCTCATACCTATAATCCCAGCACTTTGGGAGGCCGAGGTGGGCAGATTGCTTGAGCCCAGGAGTTCAAGACCAGCCTGAGCAAATGGTGAAACCCTGTCTCTACTAAAAAGAAAAATAAATTAGCCAGGCATGGTGGCACATTCTTGTAGTCCCAGCTACTCCTGGAGCAGGGGCTGAGGCAGGAAGATCACCTGAGCCTTAGGAAGTCAAGGCTGCAGTGAGCTGTGATCATGCCGCTTCACTCAAGCCTGGGCAAGGTACCAAGGGTCCAAGACAGGGTGAGGCACTGTCTCAAAAAAAAAAAAAAAGGAAAAAGAAAAAGAAAGAAATGTACAAAGGAAAAGAGGAAAGAGAGTCCTGATCTAGAGCAACCCCTCTGGTAGTCTACAAAGAGCTAAAACTCAGATGAAAACCTCTAGCTTGTCTGGACACGTGTGCATAAGTGTGTGCACTGGAGCATCTATGGATCTGTGTAGTGTGTATGTGGAGGTGTATATTGTGGGACTGTGGAATTGTGCAGTGGCATACATAGACGTGTGTATATGTGATGCTAATTTGAACACATGTAGACATGTAACTTCAAAGAGAAATGTGTATGATCATCTATAGGTATGGATATAACTGTGTGCATTTCTGTGGTTATATTTGTATATGTGGAAATCTGTACGTATGAATACACATGTATCCGTGAGTTTGCATATACGTGGGAGATATGAAAGTACTTAAGAACGAATGTGCATGGAGTGTATTATTTTCTTTGGGTATTTGTATGTGGATATTTGTGAATATATAAAAAGATATTTAAGTATGTATCTGCATTTGAGTAGGCATGTTTACGTGTGTGTATGTGCATGTGCATGTGAATGTGAATGTGGGTGCATATGAATACAACTGAATAAGTAAAAGAGTATTTAAATGTATCAGTACAGGAGTATGACTATACATGTGTGCACATTAAGGGACTTATATATTGCTGGAATTTGTGTAAAACTGTATATAAACACAAGAGAGAGAGACAGACAGAGAGAGAGAGAGAGAGTGTTGACATCCTTTGGGCATGAATCCTAGTATTTCCATTATTAGAACATGTGTTCCAGCCTCTCTTGCCAAGGAGCAGGCTAGCTTGGCACAGGACAGGTGCACGGTGGCCAGGACCCCTGCTGATTGATGACAGCCTGTGCAACTACAGTCCACAAGTTTGGCCTTATTTGACATTAAGGGGCAATGGACAGAGACCTGAACCAGGAGTCAGGAGACCAGGGTTTGAGTTCTCACTCTGCCACCATGTAACACTTCTGAGATACAGTTCCCCCAGGTACCTGGCTCTAAGAATGGTGTATAGGATCACACAGAGTAATAGGTATGCAAGTCATTAGTAAATGCTATAGAAATATAAAAGATTATTTACTACTAAACTAGTCAGCCAAAGCAGAGACTTTGCATTAGTCCATTATCACACTGCTAATAAAGACATACCCAAGACAGGGCAATTTACAAAAGAAAAGGTTTAATTGGACTTACAGTTCTACATGGCTGGGGAAGCTTTACAATCATGGTGAAAGGCAAGGAAGAACAAGTTACATCTTACATGGATGGCAGCAGTCAAAGAGAGAGCTTGTGCAGGAAAACTCTCCTTTATAATAAACATCAAATCTCATGAGACTTACTCACTGTCACAAGAACAGCTTGGGAAAGACCTGCCCCAACAATTCAATTACCTCCCACCAGGCCCCTCCCACAACACATGGAAATTCAAGATGAGATTTCAGTGGGGACACAGCCATATCATTCCACTCCTGGCCCCTCCCAAATCTCATGTCCTCACATTTCAAAACCAATCATGCCTTCCCAACAGTCCCCCAAAGGCTTAACTCATTTCAGCATTAATTCAAAAGTTCACAGTCCAAAGTCTCATCCAAGACAATGCAAGTCCCTTCCACCTATGAGCCTGTAAAATCAAAAGCAAGTTAGTTGGCCAGGCACAGTGGTTCATGCCTAGCCAACATGGTGAAACCTCATCTCTACTAAAAATACAAAAATTATCCAGACATGGTGATGTGAGCCTGTAATCCCAGCTATTCAGAGGCTGAGGCAGGAGAATTGCTTGAACTCGGGAGGCAGAAGTTGCAGTGAGCCAAGATGGTGCCACTGCACTCCAGCCTGGGCAACAGAGTGAGACTCTGTCTAAAAGAAATAAGTAAATAAATAAAATAAAATCCGAAAAAAAAAAAAAAAAAGCAAGTTAGTTACTTCCTAGATACAATGGGGGTACAGGCTTTGAATAAATACAGCCATTCTAAATGGGAGACATTGGCCAAAACAAAGGGGCTACAGGCCCTATGCAAATCTGAAATCCAGTGGGACAGTCAAGTCTTAAAGCTCCAAAATGATCTCTTTTGACTCCACGTCTCACATTCAGGTCACGCTGATGCAAGGGGTGGGTTCCCATGGTCTTGGGCAGCCCTGCCCCTGTGACTTTGCAGGGTATAGCCTCCCTCGTGGCTGCTTTCATAGGCTGGCGTTGAGTGTCCGCAGCTTTTCCAGGCTCACAGTGCAAGTTGTCAGTGGATCTACCATTCTGGGGTCTGGAGTATAGTGGCCCTCTTCTCACAGCTCCACTAGGAGGTGCCCAAGTAGGGACTCTGGAGGGGGGGTTCAATCCCACATTTCCCTTCTGCACTGCCCTAGCAGAGGTTCTCCATGAGGGCCCCACCCCTGCAGCAGACTTTTGCCTGGGCATCCAGGCATTTCCATACATCTTCTGAAATCTAGGCAGAGGTTATCAAACCTCAATTCTTGACTTCTGTGCGCCCACAGACTCAACACCATGTGGAAGCCACCAAGGCTTGGGGCTTCCACCTTCTGAAGCAACAACCCGAGTTGTAGTTTGGCACCTTTTAGTCATGGCTGCAGTGGCTGGGACACAGGGCACCAAGTCCCTAGACTGCACACAGCACAGGGACCCTGGGCCTGGCCCATGAAACAATTTTCTCCTGGGCCTTTGGGCCTGTGATGGGAGGGGCTGCTGTGAAGACCTCTGACATGCTCTGGAGACATTTTCCCCATTGTCTTGGGGATTAACATTTGGCTCCTCGCTACTTATGCAAATTTCTTCAGCCGGCTTCAATTTCTCCTCAGAAAATGGGTTTTTCTTTTCTATCACATTGTCAGGCTGCAAATTTTCCAAACTTTTATGCTCGGCTTCCCTTATAAAACTGAGTGCCTTTAACGGCACCCAAGTAACTTCCTGAATGGTTTGCTGCTTAGAAATTTCTTCCACCAGAACCCTAAATCATCTCTCTGAAGTTCAAAGTTCCACAAATCTCTAGGGCAGGGGCAAAATGCTGCCAGTCTCTGTGCTCAAACATAACAAGCATCATCTTCGCTCCAGTTCCCAACAAGTTCCTCATCTCCATCTGAGACCACCTCAGCCTAGACTTTACTGTCCATATTACTATCAGCATTTTGGGCAAAGCCATTCAACAACTCTCTAGGAAGTTCCAAACTTTCCCACATTTTCCTGTCTTCTTTTGAGTCCTCCAAACTGTTCTAACCTCTGCCTGTTATCTAATTTCACATTTTTGGGTATGTTTTCAGCAGTGCCCAAAGTCACTTCCACGTTTTCAAGTATCTTTTCAGCATCGCCCCACCCTACTGGTACCAATTTACTGTATTAGTCCATTTTCATGCTGCTGATAAATATATGCCCGAGACTGGGCATTTACAAAAGAAAGAGCTTTATTGGACTTACAGTTCCATGTCACTGGGGAGGCCTTACAATCATGGTGGAAGGTGAAAGGCACGTCTCATATGGCAGCAGACAAGAGAAGAACTTGTGCAGGGAAACTCCTCTTTTTAAAACTATCAGATCTTGTAAGACTTATTCACCATCATGAGAACAGCATGGGAAAGACCCGCCCCCATAATCCAATTACCTTCCAACAGGTCCCTCCCATAACACATGGGAATTCAAGATTAGATTTGGGTGGGGACACCAATACCCAAACATAAGGAAATGCCCTTCTGGGTTTTGGAAGTTTTTGTTGTTGTTGTGTTTTCACTTTTGTTTTTTGCTTGTTTTTATTTTTACTGGTCTCTCTTCATTCATTTGTTCTTTCCACTGCGTTTATTAATTAAGGTCTTACATTTGCTAAATTTGGCATTAGACTCTAGAGATAGAATTTTGTTTTAGTCCTATAAGCTAGGCTTTCCTGCAGTAACAAATCCCCAAAATCTCAACATCTTTAGACAATAATGTTTCATTTATCGCTCATCTAAAGTCTGCTGCAGATCTAGGGGCTCTCCAGGGCTGCTTTTCCTCAGGTAGTAGCTCAGCATTGCATTTCCATAACAATACACAATTTCACATTTGCCACACAAGAGAACAGTACACTGAAGGGTTGAACACTGGTGTATTAGTGCGTGCTACCATAACAAAGTACCACAGATTGGATGCCTTTAACAACAGAAAATTATTGTGTCACAGTTCTGGAGGCTAGAAGTTCAAGCTCAAGGTGCCACCAGAGTTGGTCTCTAATGAGGGCCCTTTTCCTGGCTTGCAGACAGCCTTCTTCTCACTGTGTCCTCACATGGCTTTTTCTCTATGCAAGGAGAGAGAGAGAGAGAGATCTGGCACCTCTTTCTCTCCCTATTAGGACATAAATACTACTGAATTAGGGCCCCACCCTCATGACCTCATTTAACCTTTATCACCTCCTTAAAGACTCCATCTTCAAACACAGTCACTCTGAGGGTTAGGGCTTCAACATATAAATTTCGGAGGGACACATTCAGTCCATAACAACTGGCAAGTAAATGTGTTCCACCTAGGAGTGACTTCTGCTTGCATTTCGCTATCCAAGGAAAGTCACATGGCACTGCCCAAAGAGAAGTATAATCCTCCCATGGTACCAGAAGTAAACAGGAACCAGACATCAGTGAGTAGGAGGTCTCTGCTTTCAAGGAGTCTATTTCAAGGAAAACAATATAATACCACAGTAGGATGGGTGAGATTACAGAGCTATACCAGGATGCTGTGGAACACAGAGGTTAATAATAATTCTCTGTAAATTATTAATAATAATTCTCTGAATATGTGTGTACCAGGCACTGTTGTATTGTGTGCTTTTGAGTTATTTTTCTTATTTCCTTTTTTCTAAACTGATCAGTGCCAAATTGCGTGATTTTTCTAAAGCAGCAATCTGGTCATGGTACTCCCCATGTTCAAACCTTCCAGGACAGAACAGTTTCAAGGGATGAACCAAAGGATGAAAGGGTTTCAAAAAACTGTGGTGTGTCCAATAGTGCCAAAAGAGGAAAGAAAAGTCAAATAAGAAAAGAAAGTATCGTCTAGTAGTTTTGGCAGTGGGGGATAGGGGAAGGGAGGGTAAGTATATAGAATTAGGGAATGCAATTTCAGGGGCATGCAGAAAGCAAAGGATAAGTTGAAACAAAGACAGCATGAAGATAAGTCTTTCAAAAAGCTCTACTGTGAAAAGAATGTGAGGTTTTAGTATTGGTGTTTGTCATTTAGTGAGTACTTTTCTGAAAGTCAGGTAATTGTGGTTAGTGAATTATGGGAATTATTTTATGTACAACAATCCCATTTTATAGATAAGGAAACTGAGGCTTAGAGAAGCTTGATTCACTCAAATTTTTCCAGCCAATAACTGGCTGTGCCATTTATCATCCCCAGGCTGCCTGACTCCTGAGGGCCTGTTCTTGGCCTACTCCATTTGCTGAGCATAAAGAAAGAGGGCAGTGGGAAGTGGCAGAGCCAAGGGCACCAGGGCCATGTGAGGGCATGACCTCATCCTGGTCTCTGCAGCATGGTTTGGTCATTAAGAAGCTCAGTAGGATTTGTGCAGTCCTTGTCTATGGCCATACAATCCTGAACACACCCAATCTCATCTAATCTCTGAAGCTAAGCAGGGTCAGGCCTGGTTAGAACTTAGACGGCAGGATTTGTCCAGTCCTATAAGGACTTGTGTCACAAGAAAACCTTGGTCATCCATCATTTTGGATGTTTGCAAATAAGACCTCAAGATACAAGAAAACAGCTACCACGCAGGGAGATCAAAAGCCCCTTATAGCCAAGTGTGGGGGTTCATGTCTATAATTCTAGCATTTTGGGAGGCTGAAGTGAGAGGATCACTTGAAGCTAAGAGTTCAAGACCAGCCTAGGCAACAAAGTGAGACTCTATCTCTACAAAAAAATTAAAGTATCAGCTGGGCATGCTGGCATGCACCTGTAGTCCCAGCTACTCAGGAGGCTGAGGAGGGAGGAGATCACTTGAGCTCAGGAGTTTAAGGATGCAGTGAGCTATGATTGTGCCACTGTACTCCAACCTGGGCAACAGAGCAAGATCCATCTTTAAAAAAAAAATCCGTTTATACCCAACCATAAATATTAACACATTGGCTAGGGAGCAGTCATTTAGTCATAAGTCAAAGTCAACCAATCCTGGGATCAGTTGATTGAATGAGGCAGACATTTTGAATCACAAAAATAAAACTTAAATCCATCTACTTTTTTCCCACTTTGCTGCTCTCAACTCCTAGTTAAAATTGGCATAATCTCTCTCCTGCTTGACCAAATGGCCTCCTAACTGGTCTCCTTCCTTCCCCTCCTCGTGCCCCCTACCACTTCCCATAGTTGCTAGAAGAATCATTTTAAAACGCAAATCGGATCACAGAATTCTCCTACTTCCAATCCTGCAACAAGTTTCAAAGGTTCTTACCACATTCTGTTCCCTCTGCCCAGAAAGATCTTTGCATGCCTGGCTCCTTCTTACCCTTCAGGTCTTAGCTCAGACATTGCTTCAGGGGGTCCTTCTCCACCTCCCTACCTAAAAATATCCTCCTCTTCCAGTTACTCTCTATCACATCACTATGTTCTATTATCCTCAGAGCAATATCTAAAATGTAAAAGTTCACTTGTTTGTTTGTTGCCTTGTTGGCTTTTTCATCCAGAGTGGGGACCTTATTTCCCTCAATCACCTCTATATTTCCAGTTCCCACCACATTGCTTAAATCACAAGAGCCAGTCAGTATTTGTGAAAGGTTCTCTAAGCACACCCCCATCTGTTGCCATAAACATCATGTCCAAGTACTTTTTGCTTGCACACCTCCAGTGATGGGGAACCTACTACCTCCCAATTTTAGATTCAAGGGGTCATGCGGAGGTTTGTTACATGGATATATTGCGTAATGTTAGCATCTGGGTTTCTATTGAACCCATCACCCAAATAGTGAACATAATAACCAATAAGTAATTTATTTATTGGTCTTTCATCTCAAGATGGAACTCAACACACTGAGGAGAGCACCCTGATGGTAAAGGGACAGCCCATTTCATCTTTGGGCAGCTCTGAAATCTCCATTTACCCATGGCTTTAGTCCTGACCCTCGTGCCACACAGAACCAACCAACTCAACTGACAACCCTTCACATAATTGAGATCGGTTCTCCCTGTTCCTCCCCAAGCCTGGCTTCCTCAACCATTCTCTCTAGTTTTCAGTCCCTTCACCACTAGGGTGCTCTCCTCAAAGTGCACCCAGCGCTTGATTTCCATCTTGAGATGAAAGGTCAAGAAATAAACCACCTATAGGGTACTATGTTCACTATTTAACTGATGGGTTCAAAAGAAGCCCAAGCTCCAGCATTACACAATATACCCATGTAACAAGCCTGCACATGTACCCCCTGACTCTAAAATAACAATTTTTTTAAAAGAAAAAGAAATAGACCCAGTCTCACAAGGAGTGTTCCGAGCAGAGCAAAGTGGGGCCATCCTTATTCTGGGTTAGTGAATTTCAAAGCATTGTTTTTAATAGCAGTCCCACCGTAGTTCATTTCTAAGGTAAACTTTTTTTTTTTTTTTTAGACAGAGTCTTGCTCTGTCACCCAGGCTAGAGTGGAGTGGTGTAATCTCAATCTTGTCTCACTGCAACCTCCACCTCCCAAGTTCAAGCAATTCTTGTGCCTCAGCCTCCCGAGTAGCTGGGATTACAGGTGTGCGCCACCACACCTAGCTAATTTTTGTATCTTTAGTAGAGATGGGGTTTCACCATATTGGCCAGGCTGGTCTCAAACTCCTGACCTCAAGCTATCCACCCTGTCAGCCTCCCAAAGTGCTGAGCCACCGCGCCTGCCTGTGAGGTAAATCTTATGTAGCACTTTAATGAGCAGATTTTTTTAAATGGGTGGTTCTGGTTGAAGTGGAGAGAGAACCAAGAATCTCATTCTCTTGACCTCTCTCTCAACCTCTCCCTCCCCCAGGAAGCCCTTGGAAAACCTTCTCTAGGCTGTAAAATCCATTTCTACTCATTCCACCTCAAAGACCTTCCCATTTCGGGAGCCATGTCACAATGTTCACTTGCAGTATGCTTATGGACAGCAGCACCCTGGAATATTTTTAAAGCGCGTTAGTAATATATGAAAACAAGCTTTTGTAATTAGTTCAATAAAAAGCAAAAATGAGAACGAGAAATACGAATGCCCTTGTTTTGCCCTCCCCTCCAATTCCCTTTGTCCTATCCTGAGTTAACCATTACAAATAAAATTTAGTGTACACCATACTAGTCCCCTTTCCTTGATTGTCCATACATTCAGGTACATATACATGTATTTGTGTAAGTAGGATTGTGCAATACAATTTGCTTTTTCCACTCCACCACAGCTTGACGCCTCTCTCCACATGGCTACATATAGATCTACCTCATTCTTTTTAACTCTCTACACAGTCCCAAATTTGGAAACATGGAAGAACAAATATATTGTTTATTAATATTACAATAAATATATGACAAAATTATACTATGTTTCCAGGCTTTATAACCTCCCGGTAAAATTCCATGGTATGAAGACACCATCATTTCACAGTATTTAACCACTTTCTCTTGACATGATTTTTGGTTTTTTCAGCTTTACACTATTGCAAACAATGCTACAATGAGCATTCTTGTACATAACTCTCTGTGTGCATTCCTTTAGGATATATTCCAGAAGTAGAATTGCTTTAATGAAAGAATATTCACTTTCTAAAAGTATTTTGCCCAATTCCTTTCCCAAAAAAAAGCTTCAATAATTTACATTCCCTACAATACTGTTTATTTCTCTTCATCCTTGCCAACCCAAGATATTATCAAGCTTTTTTATTTTCACCAAATGGGATTTTCAAAATGGTACCTCATTGTCATTTTCAATTTGCACTTCAGATTCCTAGTGAATTTGAGCATCTTTTAATACATTGACTGGGCATTTTGAATAATATTATAGGTTTCTTTTTTTATATGCATCTCCTAAATCCATTTGGAGTTTAATTTTATATGAAGAATTTGGTGGTTGCTTAACTCTGTTTCTCTCTGATTGAGTTTCTATTATTCCAACACCATTTCTTAAATAGTTACTATTTTTCTACTGATTTGAAATGCTATCTTTTTCATAAACTAAATCCCCATGTATACATTTCTAGTCTCTAGTCTCAGTTTATTGCTCCATTGTTCTGTTTATCTGTTTCTGTACCAATATTACACTACTTTAATTTCTATGACTTATATTTCTATGTCTGGTAGAGAAAGCCCTCTGTTGTTCTTCATTTACAAGCTTTTCTTAACACTTTCAGCCCTTTCTTTCTTCCATGTGAACTTTAGAATCAGTGTATTGAGGCCTATAAAAATCGTCTCAGGGCCAGGCGCGGTGGTTCACACCTGTAATCCCGGCACTTTGGGAGGCCAAGGCAGGCGGATCACGAGGTCAGGAGATCGAGACCATCCTGGCTAACACGGTGAAACCCCGTCTCTACTAAAAATACAAAAAAAAATTAACCGGGCGTGGTGGCGGGTGCCTGTGACAGGAGAATGCCATGAACCCGGGAGGCGGAGCTTGCAGTGAGCCGAGATCGTGCCACTGCACTCCAACCTGGGTGACACAGCAAGACTCTCAAAATAAAAACAAAACAAAAAATCCTCTCAGGTTTTGATTAGGATTGCATTGAGTTTAAAGATTAATTTGGGAATAAAGTACATTTTTACAATATTTTATAAGTATAGTACATCTCTCCAATTATATGGGTATTCCTTCATGCCTTTCAGTAAGTTTTGTAGTTTTTTTTAATATATACAACTCACATATTTCATGTTAGGTTTATTCATAGATATTTTGTGGGGTTGGTTGCTATTATGCATAAGATCTGTTGTTGTTGTTGCTTTTTCCATTACACTTTTGTCTCTCTACACAGCTTATACTAGGTCCCTTCTTATCTTCTTAGGTCTGGGGGATCCAAGAGAAAGTCTATTCACTCTTATCCAATTAGATATGGTGCCACACTCAACAAAGCTTTGGTAAACAAAAGACTAAGAGAGGACCAAGGAGAAAGCCCTCAGAAATGCCATTAGAGTCTATCACGAGCAAAGCACGGGGTGATGAGCAGTCTTGGTACCATCTGCTGGATGATTCTCTCCCAGTACACCAGGGGAGGCATCACAGCAGTGAACTTATGACTACCCAGAGCATGACTCTTCATCAGATCCAATTCCAGAAGGCTGACTCATGACCATCAAACCCACGAAAGACTGAAGTGGGGAAATCAAACTGCCAAATTGTTCCAATTTACAGTAAGACTTTCTATTGTAATAATAAGAATGCCGTGTCCACCAGGAGTGTGCTCCCTTGCCACTATCCTAATACCAGGAAAGCCAAGCAAAAGTTGCTTTTAACATAACTGGAATTGTAGAAAAGAGAGGTAGACAGTCTTGAGGGAAATTTCATCCAGGCCAGAGAGAGTTCTAAGAAGCCATCCTTGTGTCACCACACAGAAGCCCTCCTTCTAGTGGCAAGAAAGTTGGTGTTCCCACAAATATAGTGATGGAGGATGCTAGATTACCAACTGCCAAATTCCTGCTACTTGAACTGCCCTTTCTTATGCTACAGAATGAATGTCCCACATATGTTTACAAAACAGATGCAATACAACAAATAAAACAAGATGCAACACAATAAATTAGGGTTCTTCTCATTACATTGCAAGCACATGCCCATCCTAAGTCATTGAGATTACACACAGGTCATTCAGATTGATGCTGGGCCTCAGATTTGAACATGCAAATCCCTCCATTGCATATTCATCTCCATTTTTTTTTTTTTTTTTTTTTACTCTCAGAGGGTGACCTTAATTTCCGTATTTCCAAGTTTGTTAGTGGCATGTCTCAGCATTGTGCCCTGCACTGCCAACTCTATCAGCTTTCCTCTTTCCAGGTTAACATCCACCCTTCTTTCCATTTACACCCTATAGCAACCAGTCATAAATCTACTTCACTGCTTAACATCCCAATCCAAAATTCTTCACCTGATACTGATTATAAGGTTATTTATGCACCAACCCGTCACATGGGTGGGCTCAGTGGGGGCCTGGCATTCTACGTCTACTATATTTCCTTGATCTACCCAATAGATAGTCTAAAATATGGTATTTAATATTTAATAAAAAGTTTAAATATGTTTAACATATTTAATAATTTTAATAATAAATGTTTACTTTTAAAATATTTTAAATAGATGGTTTAAAATAAAGTAAATTGAACTTGGTTTAAAAATTTTTTTAAAAGGGGAAGATACAGCCTATAATTGTCAAAAGAGTATGAAATTGGAAACCAGAAGTCCTGGATTCGTATCTCTGTTCCTAGCACCTACTAGCTATGTGATTTTGGGCAAGAAACATAACCTCCATTTAACCTCTCTAAATTTCGGTTTCCTCTCCTGTGAAATGAGTATAATAATACCCAGTATGCTAGGTTAATGAAAAGTTTTTTGTTGTTGTTGGTTGTTTTTGTTTGTTTGTTTGTTTTTTGAGGCAGAATCTCGCTCTGTCGCCCAGGCTGGAGTGCAGTGGCATGATCTTGGCTCACTGCAACCACCACCTTCCAGGTTCCAGCAATTCTCCCATCTCAGCCTCCCAAGTAGCTGGGATTACAGGCGCTTGCCAGCACACCTGGCTAATTTTTATATTTTTAGTAGAGACGGGTTTTTGCCACATTGGCCAGGTTGGTCTCAAACTCCTGACCTCAGGTGATCCACCCACTTTGGCCTCCCAAAGTGCTGGGATTACAGGTGTGAGCCACCGCACCCAGCCAAAAAGTTTAGCAAGTTCTATGCGGTGGCTCATGCCTGTAATCCCAGCACTTTGGGACACCAAGGTGGGTGGATCACTTGAGGTCAGGAGTTTGAGACAAGCCTGGCCAACATGGTGAAACCGCGTCTCTACTAACAATACAAAAATTAGCCGGGCGTGGTGGTAGGTGCCTATAATCCCAGCTGCTCAGGAGGCTAAGGCAGGAGAACCCCTTGAACCTGCGAGGCAGAGGTTGCAGTGAGCAGAGATCCCGTCACTGCACTCCAGCCTGGGCGACAGAGCGAGAGTCCATCTCAAAAAAAAAAAAAAAAAAAAGTTTTAGCAAATGTTAGACACCCAATACACCCAATAAACAGAACTGCTATTCACATTTTTATGTAATTATTAAATGCACATTGATCTTTAGTGATCCCCTAAAGACAAATAAAGATGCTAAGCTCCACTGGTCCAAACCATCTACAGTTCTTTACAACAAATGTAGCTTTGATTGTGTGATATCTAAATGAGAATGCACTAGGCAGCATGGTGACTTAGGAGAAATTCAAGACACAAAGCATCTGGGGCCAAGCAGGCAACAGACAGGGATCTGGACAGTCCACAAGCACTGGACTTGAGTGTAGAGCAGAGAGCAGATGAATTCCATGGCTTGAGGCAGAAATAAAGCACTAGCGGATTGCTAAATCTAGGTTAGAAGCTTTCTGTCCTTTGCCCTTTTCAATACTTCCTGTTAGTTGTGGGCATCTAAAATCCCACAGGTATGTCATAGCAGCCAGAGGCAGTACTGATGACACTGAGGTGTCATCAAACTGTCACTCAATGCATATCTGGGATATCATGGGTAGTGTAGTCTACTGGTTAAATGCTTGGGCTCTGACATTAACGTCCTGGGTTCAAATCCCAGCTTTGTCACTTACCAGTTGTGCAATGTCATGAGTGGAACATTAATCTCTCTGTACCTTGATTTCCCTGCAAAATGAGAATAACAATAGAACCTACATCACAGGGTTATTGTGAAGATAACACACATAAAGGTCTTAACACAGTTTCTTGCATGTGATAAAGTCTCAGTGTATTAGTATTATTTGCATTGTTATTATCAATTCTGAATTTACAAGCAATTAGCAGCAGGAACTTGAGCTTTTAGGGCTCCAGTTTTCACATCTGTCCAACAGGATTTCTGTATGCAGGTCCCACCTTAGTCAATTGAATTGTGGTATGCCCCTGAGGGAGACTCCCTTTCTATGAAATAAGAGAGTTGAGACTGAAGTCTCCAGGGTTCTTTCTAGCTGTAATATTTGATGATAAAAATAGTGATGATAAGAACGATGATTCTCTCATCTAGCTCCAGTCTCCATTCTTGCTATCTTGGTTGAGAACCTTTATTACCTCCCAACTGGATTGTCACAACAGCCTTAAAACAGGTCTTTCTGTACCTGTTTTCTCCTGCTTCCAATTGTCTACAGTGGTTCCTACCATACTGATCTTCCTGAAATCAAACTGTGACATTACCCCACTGCTTAAGTCTTCAATGGTGCTAAATTGGCTACCAAATAAAATCCAAACACCTTGGTTTGGCAGTTAAAGATATCCACAGTCTCAAATTAATTCATTTTGCAGCCTTATTACAGTAGAGTAGTTAAGAGCATGAACTTTATGTAATCAGACAAACCAGATTTGAACTCCAGCCCCACTATTTCCTAACTGTGTAAATCCGGACAAAGCACTTAATCTCCCTATACTTTCTTCATCTATAAAAATTAGGTTGAAAATGCCCAAGTCATAGGATTGTTTTAAAGATAAAATAAGCTGACATGTATGGCATGCTTACGACATAATGCCTGGTGTATAATAGGGCCTTGATAAGGGGCAATTGTTACTATTTATGCTGCTAATGGTTGAGCTAAACTAAACTGTTTGAATGCCCCTGCCTACACACCTCTGCTTGTGCTATCCCTTCTACATGAGATTCCTTTTACCCCCAATTTTACATATTCTAATTCCAAATACTCTGAGGCTGCAGCCCTAGTCCTAATGTCTTACCCTTATCTCACAGATGTGAGAAATATAGGCTTGGAGCATATCACTGGCCTTGTTCCAGGTGAAACCAGATACTGTTCACATCTCAGAACAATACTAGATCTAGAGATGCTAACTTCTGGAGGATGGAACAAACTGAAAGGGGCCACCTCAAATGCTACCTTCTCCTCAAAAGCTTTTCTGGATTTGCCCAACTTGGCTGGAAATCATCTCTAATGGCAATTTGTTAAAAGTATTTATTTATTTATTTATTTATTTTATTTTTATTTATTTATTTTGGAGACAGAGTGTTGCTCTGTCACCCAGGCCTGAGTGCAGTGGCACAATCATGGCTCACTACAGCCTAAACCTCATGGACTCAATTGATCCTCCCACCTCAGCCTCCCAGGTAGCTGGGACTACAGTCACGCACCACCATGCCCAGCTAATTTTTTTATTTTTACTTTTTTTGTAGAGACGGAGTTTTCCACATTGCCCAGTCTTGTCTCAAACTCCTGGGCTCAAGCAATCTGCCCATTTTGGCCTCCCAAAGTGCTGGTATTACAGGCATAAGCCACCACATGCAGCCATTAGAACTTCTTATGACCCTCTCACTTTCAATTTTGTGTGGTAGATATTTGTGTCCATGCCTTATCTTGCTTGCTAGATAAACTGAGTTCTTTAAGTATAGAAATGAAGACCCTGTGCCTTCATCCTCACTGTACTCCCAATCAGCCTCATAAATGTTACTAGAGTTGGATTGAGTTTAGAGATGAGATATCCCCTTGGGAAGTGGAATGATGAGACATTAAAAGGTATAAGGATCTGGTTCTTTTGTTTACCTCTTGATGCAATGTCTCTTGGTTCTGACTGCAATGGGCCCACCTCTTGCATTCCACATGCCCTTGCCAGCAACACTCTTGCACAAGCTCTTAGCTCTATCCTACTAAAACACTTCATGTTTCCTACTTCACCACCATACTGAGTTTAGAGGAGTTTATTAGGAGAGGTTAGAATCTGAAATGAGGCACAGTGTGGGTAGAGGTCGGGGACAGATCCAACTTCAGGTGGTACATAGGAAGCCCTCAATAAATGTCTGTGGAATGAATGAATGAATAAATTAATGAGTTAATGCTCTACCTTAGTCTCATAAGCAGGGCAGCTAGTTGCCCAGTTACCAGAAATTAGATCATCAAGGAATCAGAGAGGCAGGATGGGTGAGTTGATGCTGAACACTGTTGAACCAGAGCTCTGGAAACCCCTTCTTCTTCAGGTTTGTGGGCTACCCTTGAGAGTTTGAGACCTAGAAACCAGCTCCCAGAGGTGGAACCTCAGGTTCTAGGGTGGAGAATTCAATTGCTGCTCCTCCAGTCCCTGAACTTGAACATGGCCCCCAGCATGTCGAACACCAACCCGCATATGTATAGCTATGGCCAAATAAGCAAAACAGCCTTTAGCTTTCGGCCTATTACACCACTTACATTGATCTTTTCTGAACTGCATTTCTCACTGCTGTTTGCCAATTTAAGGGAGGAAATCAATGGCAGCAACTTGTTTGGGTAGCAGCTGCTAGGGCAGGCGCTGCCAGTAGGAGTCAAGCTGCCTGAGGACACCAAGATACATTCTCCGTCTCCTGCTCAAACTTTTCATTAGTCATTTCATAATGAGAGGCTCATTATGAAATACAAAGAGATGGGTTTTATTTTGTTTTTCTTCTTTTAGATGGTGTACATTTATATTTTTTAACTGTCAACGTGCATTGCTTCTGAAATAACAGTTAAAACATTTTAAAATATTAGTAATAAAATGCAAATGTAATAATGTTCATCTTCACTTAAAATTCTTCAAACTCTCCACATTATTATCAGGAAAAAGTTCAAATTTCTCAGTACAGCTTGCAAGACCGTGCATGCATCCTCCCACTCTTCTATTCATTCACTTGCTGTTCTTTCCAAAGTGCCCCACTCTTGCTTTGCCTCTAGGCCTTCACATATGCACTTCCAGCTGCCCAAAAATGCTTTTCCTCTTTGACTCAACCGTATTTGGTCTCACCTTAAATATCACTTCTACCTGGAGACTTCCTTGATCAGCACCCCCAAGTCCAGGTGGGAACCTGTCTTCTATATTCCCCAGCACCCTGCGCTTAACCCCTATCACAACCCTTATCTCAGTGTGGTGTAAACGTTACACGGGAGGCTCTGGAGCTGAATAAATATATCTTTCTTGTCCTCAGTGGATTCCTCAGTGCCTAGAATAATATCTGGCACTTAAGATAGTTCAGTTAAATGTTGTTGGAAAAAATAAAACTAACCACAATTAGCTGTTAGATTTGGAAAAGTTCTTAGAGACCATCTAGCCTAACTTCTTTTAACAGTGAGGCTCAGAGAAGCAGAGTCAAGTTCTAATTCCAGATTCTTTACTGAATTGTTGTGCAATCTTAGGAAATACCTTTCCCCTCTGGGTCTCAGTCTTTCCAGATGTAAAATAAGAAAAGCACATTCTGTTCCAGCTTTTTCTGACTTTGTCTCCTCTTCCTTCCCATAGGTACTAGGTAGCTCATAGATACACTGACTGGGTGACTAGGTGAGATGGTGCAGGAAAATATAAGGTCCGGTTCATCCGCTCAAATTGCTCCCAATCAAGTTGAGGACATAAGACATAAACAGTGAAGAAGTGCTCAATTAAACGTTCCAGGTGATTCGGTCTTGCTAGGAATCAAAAAGGAAGAGGTCAGGGAAGCCTGGGGCATCAAGGCTCCTGCAGGAGATAAGCCTTAAGCTGAGAAAGCAGAATTTGCCTGAGCAATGAGGCTGACAGAGAGCATCCCTCACACAGGATTGGCTGTCCACACCATGTGACGTAAATCACAAGTGCTCACTAGAGGCTCAGGCTGATGCTGATTCCAGTCCTAGCTCTGCCACTCACTGGCCCTGTGCCTTGGACACATTTCTCAGACCTGTTTTCTTACCCTTACTATGGGAATCTGAATGTCTAGCTTGCAGGGGTTTTGTGAGGATTAAATGTATGTGACAGTATCTAGAACGGCGCCTGCTGCCTAACAGACCATTTTAAGAAATGCCACTTTCTTTTCTTCCTGCTAGCCACATAAATGGACTTGACATGTCACTGGCAAGAACATCAAGAGTACAGCTGGGGCCTGGGGACTGAAGGCTTTTTCTGCCCAACCATTCATAGTCTGTTCACTCTGATGTGACTTGCCCAGTGCCTCATCATAACACACATACACACACACACACACACACACACACACACACACACACACTTCATGCAAAATCCAAGGGAGAAGGAGAAGGAGAGACTATTTCCAATCCCCTGATCAGATGGGACCAGATTGGGAGCTGTCCATTACCATCAGCAGGACAAAGAGCCAACACTCAGGCCGGGCCTGGAGTTCTCCCACCACCATGGGACTTATAAGATATGAGATTATGAGGCCAAATGTCACTTTCTATGGGGCTGGAGAGAGAGGCCGCAATTAAATTATAGAAAAATCCTATAAAATACCTTAGAACATTTTATGAAGCTATTGATATTTCTATAGGCAAACAGACCAAGGCATGCACGGTAGGAGGAATTGAGCAGGGGTGAGGGTGAGGGTGGGGAGGAAGCTTGTTTGTTTTAGTTTATCTCTGCTGATAACAGATCAAGACTGATGAGGATTTACAAGCAGCATTACAAAAAAATATTGCATGACCTCGTTTATCCAGCACCCTCAGGGAAAAAGCAATAGCAGGTCCTCATGTGTGGAGATTATTCCTTGGAGGAAAGCATTTAAAGCTGGACTTGAACTGAGGATATTAATCATTTGGGGAACTATAGACCCTTGTGGGAGATTCAACACAGAGAGCTATGCCCTTCCTGCTTGGGAAACACAAATATACCCTAAACTCTACTTGTAGTGTCATGCTATTCATGAACTCCAGGTTTACAATGTCTCTGTAACAAAATTTAAAATTTTCTTTTTCTGTTTTGTTTGTTTGTTTGTTTGTTTGAGACAGGGTCTCACTCTGTCACCCAGGCTGGAGTGCAGTGGCATGATCATGGTTCACTGCAGCCTGGACCTCCCTGGGTTCAGGTGATCCTCTGACCTCAGCCTCCTGAGTAACTGGGACTACAGGCTACTGTATAGGCCATCACATGCACCACCACACCCGGCTACCTTTTGTATTTTCTGGTAGAAACAAGGTCTCATCATGTTGGCCAGGCTGGTCTCAAACTCCTGGGCTCAAGCAATCCTCCCAACTTGGCCTCCCAAAGTGCTGGGATTACAGGCATAAGCCATCGCTCCTGACTGAAAACTTTCTTAACGGAAATATTTCTTAACTGCATGACCCAGTTTTCTGCTATTGAGATCTACCCATACTATAACAGCTCCTCACGTTGTAAATATAAACTGAATGGACTCTTTCACTTCCTCTAGGAACAGCTGAGGCAATTGAGCAAACTCTCAGCTAGGAGTCAGAATACTTGGGTTCTAGAATCAGCTCTGGACCTACATTTTCAGAGTGACAATGAGCCAGTCTCAATTCTCCCTGGACTTTAGTTTCTTCATCTGGAAAAAAAAAAAAAGGTGGGAGGTGGGGATGGAGTTTTGACTAGGACAGCCATTCCTAACCTATATTCTATAGAAGATACTCATCATGCACAAACATAAGAATTCCATGGCCAAAATAAATCATATTCTATTCCCTTCTTGAGATGCACACAACTCATCAGCATATTAAGGTCTCTGAGAAGTCCTGCAATAAAGAAACCTGTTGTATTTCATCTGGTCTAACATTTCCCTAATTGATTTGACTCATGAATTTCCTTTCAGTGGAATAACTACACTGCAGTCCCATCAGAGAAATATTAACTAAGCACTGAGTTTAGAAGCTAGTAAGATGTGACTCCATGACATCTATTAAACCTTTCCAAACAAATCAACATATGTCACAGTAAGTTATAGAAGGCTGGGATTAAAACAGAATGGGATGAACCCTGGGACCAGCAGGAACAATACAGAATTCTTCTGCCCATCCCTCCTTCACTTCTTGAGAATTAATTATTCTCTTTAGGCAGAATAGTTTGAATGCTCAGACATCAGCTTTGATTATATCCTTTCATTCCTTCAATTTGTCTAGACCAGTGACTCTCAAATCTTGGTGTGCCTAAGAAGTACTGTGCTATTGGGGTTGAGGGGGAAAGGGGGACTTCAATTTATATGCAATGTATTTTTTCTCTTATTTAAAAAAAATGAAGCAAACATGAAAAAATATTGACAGGATGATGAAAACAAGTGTTTATTACACCCGTCTTTGAACTTTTCTTTAGTTTTATTTTTTTCAAAATAAAGAATAACATTTACATAATCTCAGTTCAGGGTCAAATATACCTCATGGGGAATTTAGAGGATTTTCAGGGGTAATTATGACTCCCCTGGTTTTTGCCTGATACACACCTTTTATGTCTCACTCCCATATAAGATGCAACCACACTTAATAACATCCTCCAGAAACGGTTTTACTAATCAGAAATACCCAGGTCCTCCAAAAGTTGATGTCCTTGGGCCTAACTAACACTGCCTTCACCTTGTTGTTTCCTGGCTGTAGGACTATAGGGTCAACATCTTCCTGCGTCAGCAATGGAACGACCCCCGCCTGGCCTATAACGAATACCCTGACGACTCTCTGGACCTGGACCCATCCATGCTGGACTCCATCTGGAAACCTGACCTGTTCTTTGCCAACGAGAAGGGGGCCCACTTCCATGAGATCACCACAGACAACAAATTGCTAAGGATCTCCCGGAATGGGAACGTCCTCTACAGCATCAGGTGAGTTCTGACCAGGTTCACCCACTCCCTCCTCAGAATGTGCCTTACCCGACTACCTTCTGGGCACAGACCCTAAAAGAGGGGCCTAAACAGAGGTGAACAGGCCCTGGTAACCCAACACCTTTGCAGAATAGGCAGACCCAGCTCTGTAACTTATACTCAGCAAGTAATAATAAAATACAATGGGGTATTTTACTCTAGGAGCCAATGATTTATTATAACCAAGGAGACCAAGAAAGGCATCCTAGAGAAGGTGGGGTTTAAGTTACCCAGCATTTCAATCAAACAAGATAGGAAAGAGTATCCAAGCATGATTACCAATAGCAAGAGCTAAGCCTAGAAAATCACAGCAACTTCAAAGTAAATGAGCCTGCCAGGTGGATGGTGTTGCTCACGGTCAAGGCCAGGGCTACTCCATCCCTTCTACAAAATCTATCCCCCAAACTTTGCATTGGGTCTAGGAGTTTAGATTTCCTTCTCCAGATGTGGAGTATCCTTGAGATACTGGTTAGGGGCAAAGCCTTCAGAGTCTGCTGCCACCCCTCCGCACCAAGTCCTGATCTCCTCTCCTAAGGCATAAGGAAAATGACCAATGTCAAAGAGGTGAAAAAATACCTTACACATGTAATAATAATAGCTACCATTCATGAGAATTCACTAACTATGCTGGGTACTTTTCATGTGTTATATCTAGCCCTCCTAATAACCCCATGAGGCAGGTTTTACTATGCCCATTTTGCAGATTAGACAAATGAGAATCAGAAAAATTTAAGTAACCTGCCAAAGTTTCCAGTTTGTTAGTAGCAAAGCCTAGATTCTAATCTGTATTAGTGTGAATCTGATGCCCTCTCAAAGTCCTACAGCAGTGCATGGCATTCAATAGGCACTCAAATATTTGATCAATATATGAATATGTTCTTATTTCAAAGAACTTAAAAGGGCGCTGGCCCTAAATGTCTCCCCCTCCTGCTCCAGTCCTTCAGGGAAAAACATTTTGTTTCCTTTGGGTGATGAGCCTTAACTTTCCCAGCCTGTGGGAGAGGCTGTACAGATCCTAACCCTCAGGTTTGACTGAACTCGGTCTCTCCCAAGAGCAGGTTGGGTAGGGGAGGGAGCTTAGGAACCTCACCATCAAGAAAAGGCTTGGAGGAACCCGCTGCTCATATGGCCTTCCTCGCTCAGGAGCCCACTTTCCCATCCCCCCAAGTAAACATCCAGACTAGAGGAGTGACAGGCTTAGGAAATGGCCACCCAGGCCCGGCTGGCTAGGGGGATGGTAAGGTCAGCCTGCTTGGATTTTGCTGCTGCCAAGCTAGTTACCTATCTCTAGGAAGCTAAGTCCTGGTACAGCATGATAGAAGGACAAATCAGCAGAAAGTGATGTTTCCAAGGTCATTCGACTTCAGGAAATTAACCCAATGTGACAGCTGCCCCACTTTGGAGCTTTTATCTGCAGAAATTCAACTGCATTCACTTTCTCTTCACTGTCTCCCTCCTTCCACTCCCTTCTTTTCCCTCTTCTTCCTCTCCCTCTCCCTTCCATTTTTCCCCTTTTACTTTAACCTTATGCTTAAAGGGGCCCAGATCCAGAGCTGTGGGTGTGAGCTGGAGGAAGGAAGTTCACAAAGTGCTGTGTACCTCATCACATGCAGCCAAAGTGCCAGTTCAGTTCCACTAGAACACCACCAATTATGTGTCTTAGGGTATTGGGGTTGGCTTTTCAGGAGAGCAGTGCTGCCAGCAAACACATAAGTCAACCTCACCCTGGGACTCAGAATCCAAAGGCCAGGACACATGGTTTTGAATCCTGGCTGATGTATCAGCTTGCTGTGTGACCTTAGATGACTCTCAGCCTATCCCTTTCTGTACCCCGGGTTTCTCACCTGTCACATGAGGGAGTTGGCTTGATGATCTAAGGCTCTTTGGGCTCTGAAAGCCTTTCTTCTCCATCCCCTGCAGCAGGCACTCAGATGTTGGAAAAGCCTTTCAAGCTGGAGTCTTGTATCCCAGCTTGAGCTGCAGGCCTCGAATTCTGTTAAGGGGACTCCCTCTGGTTCTGAGTCTGTGGCCTCTGTAAGGGTTGAACAACCAAAATAAATAGCTAGCCCAGAATCCTTAGGAGCCCACCCCTTTCCGGTCGACCCCTAGCATGAGCCTACTGATGTGAGTCAACTGTGTTTGGACACCCAGAAGGCAGACGGCCTCTTTGAAATAACCTTTGATGAGCCCTGTGTGTGAAGAAGGTAGCCAAGAACCACTTGCAACATCTGCTGCAGGTGCACATGGGTGCTGCTCAACTGAAAATTTGAGCTCTGTCCCTACCTGAGGGCTATGCAGAAGAGTATGGAATGGGAGCAGCCCCTGGTCTCCAGGCAACTTGCTAAAGACAGGTCTCCAGAGGCCAGATAGACTCCAAAGAAACCCAGAAGTTCCCTGACTCTGTGTCACTTTAGGCAACCTACTTTTACCTCTCTAAGCCTCCATTTTTCAATCAGGAACTTGGAAATACACACATACTTATTTAATACACACAAGTTGTCCACACTCGCCACCACCCAAAGGTGCTGCATCCCAGTAGCCATCGGGAGCTTTGTCTAGGCTGGGCAAAGTTGGCTGGGAGACCAGATGGCCACCAGGTCCCTGAGGTGGGGTGGGAAAAGAGGTTTGTCACTACTTCAGGCCTGGGCCCAGCTGGTGGGAGCCACGGCAAGGGCTGTGAGAGCCTGGAGAACAGAGCCTGCCGCCAGGCCGGAGCCCCCAGCTCATCTGCACCTCCAAGGTCAGAGGGCCTGCAGGTCCCCAAAGCATCTGGCTGCACTCTGCTTCCCACCGCGCTTCTTGCCAGAACTCCTGGTGGATTTTTTATCCTTCAGTTTTGCTAAATTCCATTATGTGCATTAACAGTTTGTATGTGTGTGTGTGTAATTTTCAGGGCTTTCTATATATATAAATCTTGTCACGGCCGGGAACAGTGGCTCACGCCTGTAATCCCAGCACTTTTGGAGTCTGATGTGGGAGGATTGCTTGAGCTTGGGAGTTCGAGACTAGCCTGGGTAACATGGTGAGACCCCTGTATCTACAAAATAATTTTTAAAAATTAGCAGGCATGGTGGCACGTGCCTATGGTCGCATCTACTCTAGAGGCTGAGGCAGGAGAATTGCTTGAGCCTAGAAAGTTGAGGCTGCAGTGAGCCATTATTGCACCATTGCACTCCAGCCTGGGCCACAAAGGGAGATCTCACCTCTCAAAAATAAACAAACAAACAAACAAACACAAGTTCCCTGACCTTCTTTCCCTACCCTGGACAACTGATTTTCTAACAATAACTACAATAGAGGCACAGCCTCCCTGATGTGTGGATCCTGCATCATTCAACTCCCTTCTCTTCCCAGAATCACCCTGACACTGGCCTGCCCCATGGACTTGAAGAATTTCCCCATGGATGTCCAGACATGTATTATGCAACTGGAAAGCTGTGAGTCTCTTGCATGAGTCCTCTAGAAAGAACCAGGCTCCCTTTTTTACCCATGGGACAGGCAGAAATTCCCACACAGCTGCTCCTAACCACTAGAGCCCAGGAGATTACTGTAATAACCCAAAATATTCCATGAAGGACTTTGCTTTTAGAAAATGCATTAGAAATATAACTCCCCTTACATTGCCTGAGGACCACGTTTTGGAGCCAGCAGCGTTCTCCAAAGGGTCATTGTCCCATGTCTATGGTTAATGTGAATGGAGGAGAAATGACTTGAATGAGTCATGGTCTTTGAACCCACAAGATGTTCACTCCAGCAGGGGAAGTAACAACTGACTGCACAAATAACTCTAATAAAGGGTGGCAAGTGATTGTTGTGTTGTTAGAAGTACAAAGCACTGTGGCCTCATGGCAGAAAGAGTGCTTCCTTCTGATGGAGAAAGAGAGAGGGTATTGGAGTAGACTTTATGGAGGACCGGGATTTTAACAGATTGGAAAGCTGACTCCTGTGATTGCAAACAGAGAAACCAATCTGACTAACTTAAAAATACAGAAACCAAGGCAGAGCACTTAGACAACAGGAACTAATCGACCATTTCCTTGGAGTTCTACCTGTGAAGGGAATCAGCACAAACCAATTCTGAACCTCCTGTTACTTCACTCAATAGTTGCTGAAGTGCTGGGGCACAGTCTGGCCTAGCTTGAGTCACCATTTCACACTTTCTACCTTCTACCCCAGCCAGTGGTTAGTCCCACCAAGACAGCATGCAATAGAGTTGTTCCACAGAGGAATATCTGCTGTGAGCAAAAGAGGAGGCTGACAAGGATGGTGTGCAGGTGAAAATAGCAGATGTCAACAGCATTTCACCATGGGAGTAAGAGAGGGAACAACAGGACAAGCTAATGCAGAAGGTTGGGAAGAGAGGTGGAAGGGCTCTGAGGTAGATACAAATAATTAACCTGTTTTTTACCTCTTTTGAGAGGAAAATAAAAAGCAACCTGGTCTCACAAGTTCCATCAAGTGTCTGATGTTTCTCTCAGTCTCTAACCCTAACCAACCTTGACATGCTTCAAACAAGTGCTTCTGAGTGGTGACTGCTCCTTCTTCTGATCCCATCCCAGTTGGATATACCATGAATGACCTCATCTTTGAGTGGCAGGAACAGGGAGCCGTGCAGGTGGCAGATGGACTAACTCTGCCCCAGTTTATCTTGAAGGAAGAGAAGGACTTGAGATACTGCACCAAGCACTACAACACAGGTAGGTACAAGGGCCATCCTCCTCAGATCCCACCCCCCAACCAGGACCAGAGGTCATTTCAAACACATTCAATCATTGATTCAACAGATCTTATGAAGTACCCATGATGGGCACAGCTCTATTACCTACTGGTTAAAAGAATAGGTTTTGAAACAAAAAAGTGGCTCTGACATTTTCTTCCTATGACTCCTGCAGTGAGTGACTGAAGCATGGGCCCTACCTAATTACCAGGGAAGCTGGTAAATACAGTCATTATTCCAGGTAGCAGAATGGATCCTATTTCTAAGGCAGAAGTGAAGAACTGATATTGGGAAGATACCTAGTAGTCTCTGTCACAGATGAACTGGCATTTCCAATAGAGCAAAAGTAGAGAGAATGCTCACAATAGACCTCAGCAAGAGGGAGCTGAGAGGTGTCACTGAAGGTTAGTAAATAGCTAGAAAAAGTTCACTAGCCTGTGAGCTATGAGACAGCAGAGAAGCCGCGATGGTGTAGCTCAGCTCTCTGTCTCCCATGCCTTTGTCGGAAGATTGAATATCTGGATGACTAACTGGGGCCAGATCAAGACTGGCTTTGTGTGTCCTGTCTCAGGCTGAGAACAAGCTCATAAAAGCATGGGAGAAGAAAGTCAGTCAGTTGGTATAGCAGCTGGAAGGATGGGTAGGAAGCTGGGGTCTGAACCCAGAAGCACAGAGTAGAGAGGCATGGCAGGCCAGCAAGAGGAGGAGGTGAAAGAGAGGGATTGAGAGAAACCATTGTAGGCTCTGGTGTAATTAGACAGCCCAGTGAAGGTACAGGCACCCTGGGCTGCAGTCTGCCTTGGGCAGCTGCCTCTTTCTGAGTCACCTCAGAGATGTTTCAGAACCTCCAAAGATACTCTCTTCATCCCTTGAGCCATAATAGCATTCCCATAGCAGCCATGAAAGCAATGACTCCCAAGTCAAATCACCACAACTGACCCTCACATACCAAGTCTTTTACTCTTTATGCAGCATTTTCTTTTCTTTTTTCTTTTTAGCTTTCTTAAAGTATAACTGACCAATAACAATTGTATATATGGAAGATATGCAACGTGATGTTCTGATATACATATGCATTGTGAAATAATTACCACACTCAAGCTAAGTAACATATCCATCAACTCACATACTTCTCATTGTGTGTGTATGTGTGTGTGTGTGTCTAGTAAGAACACTTAAGATCTACCCTCTTAAAGACCTAAATTTAAGATTAAGCTAAAATGATAAAACTTCTAG
The DNA here is from genome assembly GCF_008728515.1 of Papio anubis. Lineage (NCBI taxonomy): Eukaryota > Metazoa > Chordata > Mammalia > Primates > Cercopithecidae > Papio > Papio anubis. The sequence goes on along the minus strand of NC_044980.1, from coordinate 144,576,821 downwards.
AAAGACATGAGGACAAATCTTCCTAATCTTAGATTTGGCAATAGATTCTTAGATATAATACCAAAAACACAAGCAATAATGAAAGAACAATAGATAGATTTGACTTCATAAATATTAAAAGTGTATCAAAGGACACTATCAAGATAGTGAAGATAAAGAACCCACAGAATGGGAGAAAATATTTGCAAATCATAAATCTGATAGGAGTCAAATATTCAAAATATATTTTAAAACTCTTAAAATGTGAGGAAAAAAAAAAAGGCCAGGCATGGTGGCTCATGCCTGTAATCCCAGCACTTTGGGAGGCCAAGGCAGGGGGATCACTTGAGGCCGGGAGTTTGAGACCAGCCTGATCAGCATGGTGAAACCCTGTCTCTACTAAAAATACAAAAAAAAAAAAAATTAGTTGGGCGTGGTGGCACATACCTGTAATCCCAACTACTCTGGAGGCTAAGACAGGAGATCCCTTGAACCCAGGAGATGGAGGCTGCAGTGAGCTGAGATCGTGCCACTGCACTCCAGCCTGAGTGACAGAGTGAGACTCTATCTCAAAAAAGAAAAAGAAAAAAAAAAGTAAAAAGGAGATCTACCCTCTTAGCAAATTTCAAGCACACAGGACACCACTGTTAATTCTAGTCACATTGCTGTACATTAGATCCCCAGAACTTATTCATCTTGCATAACTGAAATTCTGTACCCTTTGACCAACATCTCCCAATTTCCCCCATCCCTCAGCCTCTAGCAACCACCATTCTACTTTCGGCTTCTATAAGTGTGACTATTTTAGATTTCACATATAAGTGAGATCACACAATATATGTCTTTCTGTGTCTGGCTTATTTCACTTAATATAAAAATGTCCTCCAGCTTCATCCACATTGTCACAAATGGCAGAATTTCCTTCTTTTTTAAGGCTGAATAATGTTTCATTTTCTTTATCTATTCATCCATTGAGAAATATATCATGGTCCAGCAATCCCACTTCTAGATACATAGATACATAGCCAAAGAAAGTAAAACCAGTATCTCAAAGGCATATCTGCACTACCATGTTCACTGCAGTAATATTCACAATAGCCAAGATATGGAAACAACCTAAATATACATAGCATATTCTCATTCGTTTCACTTGCTCTTCACCATTTTCATTTAAGTGAGAGCTGAACTCCGTGCTAGACCCTATGGATGCAAGAAGAAAAGACTGACAAGGCCCTGCCTACAGCTTACAGTCCAGGGAACTCCAGGAAATTCCCTATTGTGCTTCAGTAGACAGGAACTAAGGCCCCACCATTAGACTGGGCCCATCCCAGTTCCAGGGATACATAGACAGGGAGGAGACAAGCTGCCTAGTCTAGTGCAGAAGACAGAGAGAGAGACTGACTTGCCCCCTCACTCACTGTATTATGTCTTGAAGGCTCTGATGATCATGTGAACAGGGCTCAGGGAACACAGAAAAAGAGCAGCATTCTGCCTGGGAGAATCTTCACATTTACACTGCCATGGAGGAGAAGGAAGATTTCTTTGGCTGGTTGTGGGAAGGAATAAGGGCATTCTGGGCAAAGGGATAAGCAGGATCAAAAGCTCAGAAACATGAAAGTTCAGGGAATGCTCAAGGCAAGGGGTGGCATGTAGGGAGTCATGATTAGGGTGAAGAAAGATGGGGAAGTGGATAGAAAGACTGGTTAGAGCTTGGTTATAAAGGGCAGGCTAAAGAGTTTGAACTTTTTCCTGTAGGTAATGGGAACTGCCTTGCATAAGGAAAGAAGGAGGAGACCAAAGGTTTTAGAAGAGGAAATAACAGGATCAAGTCATGTTTTGGGAAGATAACTGGCAGAAAGGTAGAGAAAGTGCCACTTAGGCCCATTCTTAGCAACAAAATACTGATGATGATGATGATGACGATGGTGATGATGATGGCAATTGACAATCCTGAACATTTACAACGTATGAGGACTGTGCTAAGTTTTTCATAGGCATCATCTCATTGTATCCTCACATTAATCATATAAGTAACTATATGATAGAGGTATTATTATTATTATCCCCAGTTTACTACACATGAGGAAGCATATACAGAACAATTCAAATACTTGTCTAAGGACACAGGTAGTATGAGACTGAACCAGGACTCCAGTCGAGCTTGTTCTAAGCCTAGAGCCTTATGTCCTATTCACCAGGCTACACTGCCTTCTCACTGCAATTTCTTGCAGGTAAATTCACCTGCATTGAGGCCCGGTTCCACCTGGAGCGGCAGATGGGTTACTACCTGATTCAGATGTATATTCCCAGTCTGCTCATTGTCATCCTCTCATGGATCTCCTTCTGGATCAACATGGATGCTGCACCTGCTCGTGTGGGCCTAGGCATCACCACGGTGCTCACCATGACCACCCAGAGCTCTGGCTCTCGAGCATCTCTGCCCAAGGTAAGTCCCATTGCCCAAGAGCACAGAGCACCTGGACAAATAAGGACAGCATCTACTTCCTTGTTCTGCCTAAAACATGGGGAGCAAAGGAATTATTCACTACTTATTTATCTACTATACTTTGCAGGATCCTGCAGATCTTTGCAGGTTCTACACTTTTCTGATCCATCAAACCTTCCACCAGACTCAACATTATGTTCAATACGAGTTGCCAGACACCACATTCTGCTCCACTGTCTACCAACACCAGACACACATTCTGCTTCATTTACTGTTAACACTCAACTTCACATTCTCCTCCATTCACTTTCAGAGCTAAGTACAACATTCTGCTCTTTTCACCATTAATAGTAAAAACTGTGTGTCAGGGATCTCCAACACTAATCCCATATCTAGAGATTTGATAGAAAGATTCATAGGACTCAGCATAAAGTTGTATTCGCAGCTAAGATTTATTTATTTTTTAATTTTTTGAATTTAAAAAGGCCTTTATATTCCACCCTTTGAGTTGCAATTGGGACAACTGGGAGATGGGGAAGAGTTGGAGTGGGATAAAGAACTAGGAGAGGCTCAATGGCTGGAGGTCTGGTCCACTTAGTTTTTGTACTGGAAGAGCTCACTGCCGGTTTCATTGGGAAGACACATGTGGATGAGGGCTTCTGTCACCAAAAAGGGTTCGCAGTTGGCAGAGTGGTGACGGTCTTCAAAGTAACCCTTCTTCTCCTGGCCAACAGTCCAGGGAATGCATATGTTGGCACTACAATTGGCTACACCAGCAGAAAAGTCGTTGATGTTGGAGGTTTCATGGAATCCAGCTACGTGCTGGGCTTTGTCCAGGCCTCCCTTGGGATCATAGGCACGGATGTGGTACTAGTGCCACTTGCTTAGTTTCTCGATGGCCTCCTCAATGTACTTCAGACTATTCTCCTCCCACATGGCCTTGGTGCTAAAGTTGGTATGGCAGCCTGTACCCTTCCAGTTCCCAGGAATGGGCTTAGGATCAAAGGTTGCTATCACTCCAAAGTCTTCACATACATGATGCAAAATGAAACAGGCCACTCAGAAATGATCTCCCATGCTGATTCCTTCACAGCATCCGATTTGAAATTCCCACTGGGCAGGCGTGACCTCAGCATTAGTCCCCGCCATCTTGACTCCAGCATACAAGCAGGCCTGGTAATGGGCCTCCACAATGTCCGTACCATAGGCTTTGTCTGCTCCCACACTGCAGTAATATGGACCTGGGGTCCTGGGAAGCCATTGGAAGGCCAACCAAAGGGGTGCCCATCTGTCCCCATGAGGGGATATTCCTGGTCCATGCCAAACCAGGGGAACTGGTTGCTCACCATGTCCATTATCCACTTACAGGTGTGCCTCAAATTGGTCTCTGCAGCCTTTTGGTTGTACTTGAAAACTTCACAGAACACCAGCTTGTAGGGTTTTTACTGAAGGTATCCCAAAACATGGCAGCAGGCACGAAAGGCATGTCACTGTTGGCGCCTTCAGACTATAAAATACTAGAGCCATCAAAATGCCAGGCCAGGCATGGTGGCTCATGCCTGTAATCCCAGCACTTTGGGAGGCTGAGGCAGGTGGATCACCTGAGGTCAGGAGTTGGAGACCAGCCTGGCCAACATAGTAAAACCCCGTCTCTAGTAAAAATACAAAAAATTAGTTGGGGGTAGTCGCACACACCTGTAACCTAGTTACTTGGGAGGCTGAGGCAGGAGAATCGCTTGAACCTGGGAGGCCGAGGTTGCAGCGAGCTGAAATCGTGCCATTGCATTCCAGCCTGGGCAACAAGAGTGAAAACTCTGTCAGAAAGAAAAGAAAGAGAGAAAGAGAGAAACAAAGAAAGAAAAGAAAAGAAAGAGGAGGGAAGAAAGAAAGGAAGGAAGGAGGAAGGAAGGAAGGAAGGAAGGAAGGAAGGAAGGAAGGAAGGGAGGAAGGAAGGAAGGAAGGAAGGAAGGAAGGAAGGAAGGACGGAAGGAAGGAAGGAAGGGAGCGGGGGGGAGAGAGAGAGAGAGAGAGAGAGAGAGAAAGAGAGAGAGAGAGAGAGAAAGAAAGAAAGGAAGGAAGGAAGGAAGGAAGGAAGGAAGGAAGGAAGGAAGGAAGGAAGGAAGGAAGGAAGGAAGGAAGGAAGGAAGGGAAAAGAAAGAAAGAAAGAAAGACAGACAAGAAAGAAAAAGAAAGAAAGAAAGAAAGAAAGAAAGAAAGAAAGAAAGAAAGAAAGAAAGAAAGAAAGAAAGAAAGAAAGAAAGAAAGAAAGGCAAGAAAGAAAAAAAAGAAAGAGGGAGAAAGAAAGAAGAAAAGAAAAGAAAGAAAAAAGACAAGACAAGACAGAGAAAGAAGAAATTCCACTCAGGCAACTAACTCTTCCACACACTTGGGCTCACTGTCCCGGGTCCGGGTCTTGCAGCGCAGTCCTTCTCCAGTAACATCGATCCAGATATACATGGCCTGGACTCTCTCACCCTGAGACAGGGACATGTACACATGCTTAATGACTTTGTTTAAGTGGGAACATGCTGAGGCAGTCATGGTGGAAGGTGTTCTGGGCGCCGAGCAGGCAGGCGGGTAAAGGTAGGCCGTGAGAGTGAAGTGAGGAGAGGAGAGGAGGCCGCCGTGCTGCTCACACACTCCATTCTTCTCCCATTCTCAGCTCTCCACAGCTAATATTTATTACAGCAACATATTCAGAAGATATGGCTAACTCATCAGGGGGAAAGAACATAGGCAGAGACTAGAGGAATCCATGTGCGGGCTTCCTTACTCTCCCCCTCCCATGAGGGGTCACACAGAATGCACTCTTACTCCAGCAACAACAATGCAGACATGCGTGTGCTATGTTTCTGCCCCAAAAGACAGAAAAACAGAAACTGTTAGCCAGGCATGGTGGCCCGCGGTTGTAATCCCAGCTACTTGGGAGACTGAGGTTGAAGAATCACTTGAACCCGAGAGGCGGAGGTTGCAGTGATCCAAGATCATGCCACTGCACTCCAGCCTGGGCAACAGAGTGAGACTCCATCTTAAAAAAAAGAAAGAAGGAAAGAAAAACAGAGTCTGCTCTATGCTCTAAGATTCATTAGAGGCTCAGCGTTCCATGTTTTAACTGGGGGCTGGTCATATCAGCACCCTCTGCCTAGCATGTGCCAAAATTCCAGACTCCCAAAAGGAAAGCAGATTGTTCAGCAGGAACCAGATTGTACAATCTAGGCACAGTGAGCCAGCCTTATCAGTTAGGGAAAGTAGGAATATTCCCAAAATCCAAGTTCTCAGATGCCATCTAAGAGGCAACCTTGCAAGCAGGCCCTTCCTAAGATAGCAGCCTCAGGCCTGTTTTGTTAACCCTTTTCTGATCACACTTCAATTTGATACTTATATTTCTAGTGTTAAACACCACATTTGGTGTTAACTCCTAAACCATATTCTGCTTCTTTCACTATCAACACTAGACACAGCATTCTGCTCCATTCACTATTAATGTCAGATACACATTCTGCTCCATTCACCCTTATGCCAGACACAACACTCTGTTCCATTCACCTCTAACACCAGACACAGCATCTCCCTTCATTCATTACTAACAGCAGGCACTATTTTTCTTTCAGTCACCCTTACGATCAATACAACCTTCTGTTCCCTTCACTGTCAACACTAGATCTTGCATTCTGCTTAATTCACTACTTTTTTTTTTTTTTAAGACGAAGTCTCACTCTGTTGTCCAAGCTGGAGCGCAGTGGCGCAATCTCAGCTCACTGCAACCTCCACCTCCCGGGTTCAAGCAATTCTCCCGCCTCAGCCTCCCGGGTAGCTGGGACTACAAGCATGCGCCGCCATGCCTGGCTAATGTTTGTATTTTTAGTAGAGATGGGGTTTCACTATGTTGGCCAGGCTGGTCTTGAACTCCTGACTTCGTGATCCGCCCACCTTAGCCTCCCAAAGTGCTGGGATTACTTAATTCAGTTCTAACGCTAAACATAATGTTCCGTTTCACTTACTATTAATGCTACACACCATAGACTCCTACATTCACCCCTAGTTGAGGTACAGCGTTCTATGCTTTTCACTGTTAATGATTGATGCTTCATTCTACTTCACTCTCTTTTAATGCTACATGCTGCATTCTACCACATTCACTATTATTGTTTGAGTCGCATTCTGTTCTACTCACTCAAAAATAGACATCATATTCTGCTCTACTATTAAGGCCAGACACCACATTCTGCTTCCTTTAGCCTTCTGCTAGAAACAATGTTTTGCACCATTTCCAATTAATGCTGCTTAACATTCTGTTTTGACATAGAAAAGTTGAAAGAATATACAATAAACACCCTCACACCCTTTACCCAGATTCACCAGTCATCATTTCCCACATACACTTTCTCAATATAGGTAGACAGATGGATAAATAGATAGATAGATGGGCAGGTAGGTAGGTAGATGCAATATTTGCTGAATCAACAAAGACATGGCAATTCACCTCAAAATAAGGAAGGAGAATCACAATGACATTATCACATCTTTAAAAATTAACATTAATTCAATGGTTATTATTGAATTAGAAATAATTCAATTTGAAATAATTCAATAATGTCATCTAATACAGGACCTTTATTTAAATTCTCCCAGTTGTCAAAAAAGTCATCAGAAAATATGATGAGGGATCCAATCAAGCATCCAATTCATATTGCACACAGTTGCTCTATTTTGTCTCTTTTAACCTAGAACAGTCTCCTAGCGGTTTTTTGTTTTTCATGACACTGACTGTTCCATTAACTTTTAATGTGAGACACAACATTCTGTTTCATCTGCCATCAGCAGTAGAACCACACTCTCCTCTATTCCCTTACAACAGAACTCGACAATATGCTCTCTGAAGCATTCACACCACACCTCAAATTCTGCTACATTCACCACAAATGCTTGAATCCACATTCTCTGATCACTATTAACACCTGACAACACATTCTGCTGTGTGCTATTGTAACAGCAGACATAATGTTCTGCTTTCTTTTCCTTATGCTAGATTCAACATTCTGCTCCACTCACTATTAATAGTTGATGCCACATTCTTCTCTACTTATGGTTTACACTAGACTCAACATTCTGCTGCACTCGTGGTTAACAATATTTGGCTCCATATGTTATTAACACTCAACTCCACCTTCCCCTTCATTCATACTTTTTATTTATTTGCCTTTTTAAGCATTAGATTTAGTTCCTTTTAGTATATTCACAAAGTTGTACAACCCTATCTATACAACTTCCTACAGATAGTATCTAATTCCAGAACATTTTCATCACCCGGAAAGAAAATCCATACCCTCCAACAGTCACTCCTCATTCTCCACTCCCAAGAGCCTCTGGTAACGATAAATGGATACTTACTACCTGTATAAATCTGCCTTTTCTGGACGTCTCGTATAAATGTAATCATACAATATGCGGCCTTTTATGATTGGCTTTTTTCATTTAGTGTTTCAAGGTTCATCCATGCTGTAGAATGCATCAGTACTTCATTCCTTTATATGGCTGAATAATATTCCATAGTATAGATATATCACATTTTGTTATCCATTCAGCAGTTAGGCATTTGGTTTATTTTCACTTTGGCTATTATAAATAATGCTGCTGTGAACATCTGTGTACAAGTTTTTGTGTGCACATGTTTTTAATTCTCAAAGGTATATAACTAGAAGTGAACTGTTGTGTCACATGTACTACATGCTTAACTTTTTGAGGAACTGCCAAACTGTTTTCCAAAGCAGCTATACCATTTTATGATCCCACCAGGGTTCCAATGTCTCCACATCTTCACAAACATATATTATTATCTGGTTTTTTTAACTGTAGCCATTTAGTGGGTGTGAAATGGTATTGCATTGTGATTTTGATTTGCCTTTTGCTAATGAATAATAATGCTGAGCATCATTTCATGTGCTTAGCGATCACTTCTATATCTTCTTTGGTGAAATGTCTGCATTTCTGCTCCACTCACTATTAAAATCTTTTGGTCACTTTTGTTATTTATCTTATTATTGAGTTGTAACAGTTCTTTATGTATTCTGGATTTTAGACCTTTTCAGATATATGATTTGCGCATATTTTCTCTCATTCTATGTGCTGTGGTTTAGATTCTTGTCTCTTCCAAACCTTGTATTAAAATTTAATCCCCAATATTGGAGGTGGGTCCTAATGGAGGTGTTTGTATCATAGGAGTGGATTCCTCATGAATAGATTAATGCCTTCTTTCAGGGGTGAGTTCTCACTATATTCATTGTTAAAAAGAGCCTGGCCACAGGTAATACACCTATGTAACAAACCTGCATGTTCTGCACATGTATCCCAAAACTTAAAGTAAAATTTAAAAATAAATAAAATTTTTAAAAATGATTTTTAAAAAGAGCCTGGCATCTCCCATCCACTTCTTACTTCCTCTGTCACCATGTGATCTCTGTACATGGCTTCCCTTCACTTTCTACCATGAGTGGAAGCAGCCTGAGGCCCTCACCAGATGCCCAATCTTGAACTTTTCCAGACATCAGAATTGTGAGCCAAATAAACCTTTTTTTCTTTATAAATTATCCCATCTTAGATATTCTTTTGAAGTAACACAAAATGGACTAAGACTCTATGGGTTTTCTTTTCACTTGATTGATAGTATCATTTATGCACAAAGGTTTTTAATTTTGATAAATTCTAATTTATCTATTTTTTCTTTTGTTGCTTATACTTTTGGTGTCTTTTTTTTTTTTTGAGATGGAGTATTGCTCTGTCACCCTGTCACCCAGGCTGGAGTGCAGTGACACAGTCGCTGCTCACTGTAACCTCTCCCTCCCGAGTGCAAGCGATTCTCCAGCCTCAGCCTCCCAAGTAGCTGAAATTATAGACATGCACTACCACGCCTGGCTGATTTTTTTTTTTTTTTTTTTTAAGAGACAGAGTCTCACTCTGTCTGTCGCCCAGGCTGGAGTACAGTGGACCGATCTCGGCTTACTGCAAGCTCCGCCTCCCAGGTTCATGCCATTCTCCTGCCTCAGCCTCCCAAGTAGCTGGGACTACAGGCACCCGCCACCATGCCTGGCTAATTTTTGTATTTTTAGTAGAGACAGGGTTTCACCATGTTACGCAGGATGGTCTTGATCTCCTGACCTCATGATCTGCCTGCCTCGGCCTCCCAAAAGTGCTGGGATTACAGGCATGAGCCACCGCTCCCAGCCACAATGCCTGGCTAATGTTTATATTTTTAGTAGAGATGGGATTTTGTCATGTTGGCCAGCTTGGTCTCAAACTCCTGACCTCAAGCGATCTGCCTGCCTCAGCCTCCCAAAGTGCTGGGATTACGGGCGTGAGTCACTGCTCCTGGCCTTGGTGTCATTTTTTAGAAACTATTGCCTAATCCAAGGTCATGAAGATTCATACCTATATTTTCTTCTAAGAGTTTCATACTTTAGCTCTTATGTTTAGGTCTTTGGCACATTTAGATTTATTTATATATGTGATTTATTTATATATGTGGGGGAAGAGGCCCAACTTCATTCTTTTTTTTTTTTTTTTTTTGAGACATAGTCTCACTCTGTCACCCAGGCTAGAGTGCAGTGGCATGATCTTGACTCACTGCAACCTCCACCTACTGGGTTCAAGCAATTCTTCTGCCTCAGCCTCCCGAGTAGCTGGGATTACAGGCATGTGCCACCACACCTGGCTAAGTTCTGTATTTTTACTAGAGATGGGGTTTCACCATGTTGGTCAGACTGGTCTCAAACTCCTGACCCCAGGTGATCCGCCTGCCTCAGCCTCCCAAAGTCCTAGGATTACAGGTGTGAGCCACCATGCCCAGCCCAACTTCATTCTTTGACATGTGAATATCCAGTTGTCCCAACACCATTTTTTGAGAAGAGTATTCTTTTCCCTGTTGAATTGATACCCTTCTCAAAAAAATAAATTGACCCATAAATGGACTGGCTTACTTCTGGACTCTCAGTTCTATTCCATTGATCTATATGTTGATCCTTTTGTCAGTACCACACTGTTTTGATTACAGTAGCTTTGGAGTAACTTTTAAAATCTGGAAGTGCAAGTCCTCCAACTTTGTTCTACTTTTTCAAGATTGTTTTGGCTACTCTCCGTCTTTTGCATTTGCACACAAATATAAATTTTAGAAGCAGCTTGTCAATTTTTGAAATGAAAAAAGTAGCTGGAGTTTTAATAAAGAATGCATTGAATCCATGGACTAATCAGGGGAGTATTGCCATCTTAACAATATTATGTCTTCCAATCCATCAACATGAGATTTCTTCCCATTTATTTAGGTCATCTTTAATTTCTTTCAAGAAAGATTTCTAGTTTTCAGTGTACAAGTCTTGCACCTATTTTGTTAAATTATATAACAGGTGTTGTACAGATATATTCTTTTAAGCTATATAAATTGAATTGTTTTTAAGTTTAATTTTTAAATTCTAGTCCATAGAAATACAATTGATTTTTGTATGTTCATCTTGTATCCAATAACTTTGCTGAACTCATTTATTAACTCTAAGTCTTTTATACATCCTTAGGATTTTCTTTATACAAGACCATGTGATGTACAAATAGAGATTGCTTTACTTTTTCCTTTCTCACCTAGATGTCATTTATTTCTTTTTCTCAACTAATTTCCCTGGCTAGATCTCCCAGTACAATGAAGAACAGAACTGGTAAGAACAGATATTCCTGTCTCATTCCTGATCTTACATAGAAAGCTTTCCATTTTTCACTATTAAGCATGAGTTTAGCTGTGGGTTTTACATAGATGCCCTTTACAGTTTGAGGAAGTTTTCAATTATTAATTTGTTGAGTATTTTTACCATGAAAGGTGTTGAATTTTGTCAAATCCTGTTTCTGCATCTATTTAGAGAATCATGTGATATTTTTCCTTTATTTTATTCATATGGTGACTGATTTTTGTATGTTCAACCAACATTGCATTCCTGGGATACATCCCACTCACTCATAATGTGTAATTCTTTTTCACATGTCACTGGATTTGGTTTGCTAGTGTTTTCTTGAGTTTTTTTTTTTTTGTCTATATTCATAAGAAATATTGATATGTAGTTTTCTTTATTGTGATTTCTTTGGTTTTGTTGTCAGGGTAACACTAGCTTCTTAGAATGAGTTGGGAAATGTTCTATCCAATTCCACTTCTCTGAGAGAGTATAAGAAGGATTCGTGTTAATTCTTTAAATGTTTGGTGGAATTAATGAAGGAAGCCATCTGGTCCTGGACAATTCTTTGTCAAATTTTTATTACTAATTTAATCTCCTTACATGTTATGTGTGTATTCAAATTTTCTTTTTTTTTTTTTTAAGATGGAGTTTTGCTGTTGTCACCCAGGCTGGAGCGCAGTGGCACGATCTTGGCTCACGGCAACCTCTGCCTCCTGGGTTCAAGCAATTCTCCTGCCTCAGCCTCCCAAGTAGCTAGGTTTAAAGGTGCACGCCACCATGTTTGGCTAATTTTTGCATTTTTAGTAGAGATGGGGTTTCGCCATGTTGGCCAGGCTGGTCTCAAACTCCTGACCTCAGGTGATCCACCCATCTTGGCCTCCCAAAGTGCTGGGATTACAGGCAAGAGCCACCATCCCTGGCCTCTATTTCTTTTTGAGTCAGTGTCTTTTTAGAAATTTGACCACCTCATTTAGGTTATCAAATTTATTGGCATACAGTTGTTCAAAGTATTCCCTTATAATCCTTTTTATTTCTGTAAAGTCAATGATAATGCCCCCTCTTTCACTCTTTATTTTAGTAATTTGATTCTTCTCTCATTTTTTTTCTTGAACGGTACTGTTAGAAGTTATTCAATTTTGCTAATTTTTTCAAAGAATCAACATTTGGTTTCACTGATTTTCTCTATTATTTTTCTACTATTTTACTTATTACCATTCCAATCTTTATTATTTTCTTCCTTCTGCTTGCTTTGACTTTAGTTTGCCTTCCTAGTTTCTTAAGGTGCAAAGTTAGGTTATTGATCTGGGACCTTTCTTCTCTTTAAAACAGATGTTTACAGCTATACACTTCCCTCTAAAAATGATTTTAGCTGCATCTTATTAGTTTTAGTATGTTGTGTTTTTAGTTCATCTCAGAGTATTCCTTAATTTATGTTTTATTTATTCTTTGATGCATTAATTTATTTTTGTGAGTTTTCCAACTTACTTTTGGTTATTTATTTTTAATATTTCATTGAAATCAGAAAACATATTTGGTATGATTTCAACTATTTTAAGTCTGAGACTTGTTCTATGCATAATACATGGTTTATTCTGAAAATACTCCATGTGCACTTCAGAAGAATGTATATTCTTCTGTTATTGGGTAGAGTGTTCTATAGGTGTTTCTTAGGTCTAGTTGGTTTACAGTGTCATTTAAAGTTTTCATTTCCTAGGCGATCTTCTAATTGTTCTATTCATTATAAAAAGCAGGGTTTTGAAGACTCCAAGTATTATTGTTGAATTATCTATTTATCGCTTCAATTCAGGCAGTTTTGCTTCATACATTTTGGGACTCTGTTGTTAGATGCATAGATGTTTATAATTGTTATATTTCTTGATGTATTGACTCTCTTATTATCAAATGCTCTTCATCTCTTAATAACAATTTTTTTTCCTAAAGATTGGTTTGTTTGTGGGTTTTTTTTTTTTTTTCTGATATTGGTATAATCACCTACAGGCCTCTTTTGGTTAGTGTTTACATGGTACGTTTTTTTCCATTCTTCTACTTTTATCCTAGTTGTGTCTTTGAATCTAAAGTGTGTCTTTTATAGACAGTATGTAGTTGCATTTTATTTTTTAATCAAGTCTGACAATCTCTTTCAATTAGTTTGTTTAGCCTATTTCCACTTAATTTAATGTAATAAAAAATGCAATTTAGTATCATTTACATCTGCCATTGTGTTGTTTTCTATATATATCTTATCTTTTTTGTGTCTTTGTTCCTCCGTTACTGCCTTTTTACATTAAATATGTATTTTTGTCTATAATGCCTATAATCCCAGCACTTTGGGTTGCTTGAGTTCAGGAGTCCAAGACCAGCCTGGCCAACATGGTGAAACCCCATCTTTGCAAAAGATACTTTTAAAAAAATAGCTGGATGGAATGGCATACAGCTGTAGTCCTAGCTACTTAGGAGGCTGAAGTGGCAGGATTGCTTGAACCTTGGAAATTGAGGCTGCAGTGAGCTATGCTTGCAACACTGCACTCCAGCCTGGGTAACAAAGCAAGACCTTGTCTCAAAAAAACAAACAAACAAACAAACAAAAAAAACACTATTTTCTAGTGTGTCATCTTAATTCCCTGGTCATTTCTTTTACTTTTTTTTTTTTTTTTTTTTTAGTTATTTTTTTCATGAGTGCCCTGGGGATTACAATTTCATCTTATTTCAGAAACATCTAATTCAGATTATTAATACTAACTTAATCACAACAGTGTCTTAGTTTACTTGGACTACTAAAACAAATGCCACAGATTTGGTGGTTTAAACAATAAAAATTTATTTCTCATAGTTCTAAAACCTGGGAAGTCCAAAATCAAGGTAGCAGCTAATTCAGTTGCTAGTGAAGGTTCTCTTTCAGGTTTGCAGATGACCACTTTCTTGCTTTGTCCTAACATGGTAGAGACAGAGTTCTAATTTCTACTGAATTAAGGCCCCACCTGTAAGATCTCACCCTAAAGATCTCACCTCTGAGATCTAACCCTAACCCTAACCCTAACTCTAACCTCCTCATAGGAGACAGGGCCAATCACTTCCTCATAGGCCCTGTCTCCAAATACAGTCATATTGGGGGTAAGGACGTCAACATATGAATTTTAGGGGCACACAAACATTCAGTTCATAACAGTACACAAAAAACTTTGCTCCTATATAGCTCAATTACCTCCCCCTTTCTTTACACTGCTATTATCATACAAATTACATCTTCATTATATGTTAATTAACACAGGTTTATAATCATTGCTTTACTCAGTTGTCCTTTAAATCAGATAGGAGAAAAAAGTTACAAACAAAAACTACATTTTTTCATATTGTCTTGAATATTTACCTATGCAATTACTTTTACTAATACTCCTTATTTCTTCATATGAATTTGAGTTATTGTCTAGCATCCTTTTATTTCAGCCTAAAGGACGTCCTTTAGTATTTCTCGTAGGACAGATCTGCTAATGGAAGTAGTTCAGCTTTTGTTTACCTAAAAATATATTTTTCCTTTTTAAGGAATACAGAATTCTTGAGAAAAATTGGCAGTCTTTTCCTTTCAGCACTTTGAAAATGTTATCCCACTGTCTTCTGTACCCCATGGTATTAATGAGAATACAACTGTTAATCAAGAATCCCTTGTACAAAAGAAGTTGCTTCTCTTTTGCTGTTTTAAGATTCTGCCTTTGCAGGAGAATTTCTTGAACCTGGGAGGTGGAGATTGCAGTGAGAAGAGATCTAGCCATTGCACTCTAGCTTGGGCGACAGAGCGAGACTCCATCTGGGAAAAAAAAAAAAAGATTCTGACCTTGTCTTCTGACATTTTGATTAGGATGTGTGTAGGTGTGGATCTCTTTATCTTACTTGGAGTTCCCTATGCTTCTTAGATGTATAGATTACTATTTTTCAACACATTTGATAAGTTTTCAGGCACTATTTTTTAAAATACTCTTTCTCTTCCTGTCTCCACTGCAGATTCCTATTAAACATTATGTTGGTGCATTACATGGTTTCCCACAGGTTTCTGGGGCTGTTTATTTTTCTTCATTCTGTTCCTCGGACCATATAATCTAAAATTCACTGATTCTTCTTTAAGCTTCCTGATTCTTCTGTCTTCTTAAATCTACTGTTGATTCCATCTCGTGAAGTTTTCATTTCAGCTATTTTACTTTTCAACTCCAGAATTTCTATTTTATCATTTCTTTTTTTGAGATGGACTCTCGCTCTGTTGCCCAGGCTAGAGTGTGGTGATACGATCTCAGCTCACTGCAGCCTCTACCTCCTGTGTTCAAGCAATTCTCCAATCTCGGCCTCCCGAGTAAGCTGGCATTACAGGCAACCACCACCATGCCTGGATAATTTTTGTATTTTTAGTAGAGACGAGGTTTCACCATGTTGGCCGGGCTGGTCTCAAACTCCTGACCTGAGGTGATACACCCGCCTCAGCCTCCCAAAATGCTGGGATTACAGGCTATCATTTCTCTTTACTAATATGCTATAATTTGTGAGACACTGCTCTCATATTTTCCTTTAGTTGTTTAGACATAGTTTCCTTTAGTTTGTTGAACATACTTAAAATAACTGATTTAAAGTCTTTGTCTACTAAGTCCAGCATCTGGGCTTCCTCAGGGGCTGCTTCTTTTGACTACTTTTCACCCTATGTATGAGTCATACTTTCCCCTTTTTTGCATGTCTTAGAATTTTTGTTAAAACTGGACATTTTTTTTTTAAGTTCTGGGATACATGTGCAGAACATGCAGGTTTGTTATATAGGTATACACATGTCATGGTGGTTTGCAGCACCCATCAACCCATCATCTATGTTAGGTATTTCTCCTAATGCTATCCCTCCACTAGCACCCCACCACGCAATAGGCCCTAGTGTGTGATGTTCCCTGCCCTGTGTCCATGTATTCTCACTGTTGAACTCCCACTTATAAGTGAGAACATGCAGTGTTTGGTTTTCTGTTCTTGTGTTAGTTTGTTGAGAATAATGGTTTCCAGTTTCGTCCATGTCCCTGCAAAGGACATGAACTCATCCTTTTTATGGCTGCATCATATTCCATAGTGTATATGTGACACATTTTCTTTATCCAGTCTATCATTGATGGACATTTGGGTTGGCTCCAAGGCTTTGCTATTGTGAACAGTACTGCAATAAACATACATGTACATGTGTCTTTATAGTAGAATGATTTATAATCCTTTGGCTATATACCCAATAATGGGATTGTTGGTCAAATTCTAGTTCTAGATCCTTGAGGAATTGCCACACAGTCTTCCACAATGGTTGAACTAATTTACATTCTCACCAACAGTGTAAAAGCATTCCTATTTCTCCACATCCTCTCCAGCATCCGTTATTTCCTGACTTTTTAATGATGGCCATTCTAACTGGTGTGACATGGTGTCTCACTGTGGTTTTGATTTGCATTTCTCTAATGACCAGTGATGATGAGCTTTTTTTCATATGTTTGTTGGCCACATAAATGTCTTCTTTTGAGAAGTGTCTGTTGATATCCTTCACCCACTTTTCGATGGGGCTGCTTTTTCTTATAAATTTGTTTAAGTTCTTTATAGATTCTGGATATTAGCCCTTTGTCAGATGGAAAGATTGCAAAAATTTTCTCCCATTCTGTAGGTTGCCTGTTCACTCTGATGATAGTTTTTGTTGTTGTTGTGTGCTTTTTTGTTTGTTTGTTTTGGTTTTTTGGGTTTTTTGCTGTGCAGAAGCTCTTTAGTTTAATTAGATCCCACTTGTCAATTTTGGCTTTTGTTGCCATTGCTTTTGGTGTTTTAGTCATGAAGTCTTTGCTCAGGCCTATGTCCTGAATGGTATTGCCTAGGTTTTCTTCTAGGGATTTTTTGGTTTTAGGTCTTACATTTAAGTACTCAATCTATCTTAATTTTTGTATAAGGTGTAAGGAAGGGGTGCAGTTTCAGTTTTCTGCATATGGCTAGCCAGTTTTCCCAACACCATTTATTAAATAGGGACTCCTTTCCCCATTGCTTGTTTTTGTCAAGATCAGATGGTTGTAGATATATGGCATTATTTCTGAAGCCTCTGTTCTGTTCCGTTGGTCTATATATCAGTTTTGGTACCAGTACCATGCTGTGTTGGTTACTGTAGCCTTGTAGTATAGCTTGAAGTCTGGTAGTGTGATGCCTCCAGCTTTGTTCTTTTTGCTTAAGATTGTCTTGGCTATGCCGGCTCTTTTTTGGTTACATATGAAATTTGAAGTAGTTTTTTTCTACTTCTGTGAAGAAAGTCAGTGGTAGCTTGATGGGGATAGCACTGAATCTATAAATTACTTTGGGAAGTATAGCCATTTTCACAATATTGATTCTTCCTATCCATGAGCATGGAATGTTCTTCCATTTGTTTGTGTCCTCTCTTATTTCCCTGAGCAGTGGTTTGTAGTTCTCCTTGAAGAGTTCCTGCACATCCCTTGTAAGTTGTATTCTTAAGTATTTTATTCTCTTTGTAGCAGTTGTGAATGGGAGTTCACTCATTATTTGGGTCTCTGTTTGTCTATTATTGGTGTATAGGAATACTTGTGATTTTTGCACATTGATTTTGTATCCTGAGACTTTGCTGAAGTTGCTTATCAGCTTAAAGAGATTTGGGGCTGAGACGATGGGGTTTTCTAAATATACAATCATGTCATCTGCAAACAGAGATAATTTGACTTCCTCTCTTCCTATTTGAATACGCTTTATTTCTTTCTCTTGCCTGACTGCCCTGACCAGCACTTCCAATACTAGGTTGAATAGGAGTGGTGAGAGAGGGCAACCTTGTCTTGTGCCGGCTTTCCAGGGGAATGCTTCCAGCTTTTGCCCATTCCGTATGATATTGGCTGTAGGTCTGTCATAAGTAGCTCTTATTATTTTGAGATGCATTCCATCAATACCCAGTTTATTGAGAGTTTTTAGCATGAAGGGGCGTTGAATATTATTGAAGGCTTTTTCTACATCTATTGAGCTAATCATGGTTTTTTGTCATTGGTTCTGTTTTTGTGATGGATTATGTTTATTGATTTGCATATGTTGAACCAGCCTTGCATCCCAGGGATGAAGCTGAATTGATGGTCATGGATAAGCTTTTTGATGTGCTGCTGGATTTGGTTTGCCAGTATTTTATTGAGGATTTTCGCATCAATGTTCATCAGGGATATTGGCCTGCAATTCTCTTTTTTTGTTGTGTCTCTGCCAGGTTTTGGTATCAGGATGATATTGACCTCGTAAAATGAGTTTTGGTATCAGGATGACGCTGGCCTCATAAAATGAGTTAGGGAGGTGTCCTTCCTTTTCTATTGTTTGGAATAGTTTCAGATGAATGGCACCAGCTCCTCTTTGTACCTCTGGTAGAATTTGGCTGTGAATCCGTCTGGTCCTGAGCTTTTTATGGTTGGTAGGCTATTAATTACTGTCTCTATTTCAGAACTTGTTATTGGCCTGTTCCAGGATTCAACTTCTTCCTGGTTTAGTCTTGAGACGGTGTATGTGTCCAGGAATTTATCCATTTCTTCTAGATCTTCTAGTTTTTTGCATACAGGTGTTTATAATATTCTCTGATGGTAGTTTGTATTTCTGTGGGATCAGTGGTGATATCCCCTTTATCCTTTTTATTGTGTCTATTTCATTCTTCTCTCTTATTATTCTGGCTAGCAGTCTATATATTTTGTTAATCTTCAAAAAGCCAGCCCCTGGATTCATTGATTTTTTGAAGGGTTTTTCATGTCTCTATCTCCTTCAGTTTTGCTCTGATCTTAGTTATTTCTTGTCTTCTGCTAGCTTTTGAATTTGTTTGCTCTTATTTTTCTAGTTCTTTTAATTCTGATGTTAGGGTGTCAATTTTAGATCTTTTCTGCTTTCTTCTGTGGGCATTTAGTGCTATAAATTTTCCTCTAAACACTGCTTTAGATGTGTCCCAGAGATTCTGGTATGTTGTGTCTTTGTTCTCATTGGTTTCAAATAAATTATTTATTTCTGTCTTAATTTTGTTATTTACCCAGTAGTTATTCAGGAGCAGGTTGTTTAGTTTCCATGGAATTGTGTGGTTTTGAGTGAGTTTCTTAATCCCGAGTTCCAGTTTGATTGCACTGTGGTCTGAGAGACTGTTTGTTATGATGTCCATTATTTTGCATTTGCTGAGGAATGTTTTACTTTCAATTATGTGGTGAATTTTAGAATAAGTGTGATGTGTTGCTAAGAACATATATTTTGTTGATTTTGGGTGGAGAGTTCTGTAGATTTCTATTAGGTCTGCTTGGTCCAGAGCTGAGTTCACGTTCTGAATATCCTTGTCAATTTCTGTCTCGTTGATCTGTCTAATATTGACAGTGGGGTGCTAAAGTCTCCCACTATTATTGTTTGGGAGTCTATGTCTCTTTGTAGGTCTCTAAGAACTTGCCTTATGAATCTGGGTCTGTATGGGGTGCATATATATTTAGGATAGTTAGCTCTTCTTGTTGCATTGATCCCTTTACCATTATGTAATACCCTTCTTTGTCTTTTTTGATCTTTGTTGGTTTAAAGTCTGTTTTATCAGAAACTAGGATTGCAACCCCTGGTTTTTTTTGTTGTTGTTGTTTTGTTTTGTTTTGTTTTGTTTTTGCTTTCCATTTCCTTGGTAAGTATCCCCCCATCCTGCCAGACACGATTGCTCATGCCTGTAATCCCAGCACTTTCGGAGGCGGACACAGGTGGATCACCTGAGGTCAGGAGTTCGAGACCAGCCTGACCAACCTGAAGAAACCCCATCTCTACTAAAAATACAAAATTAGCCGTGCATGGTGGCACATGCCTGTAATCCCAGTTACTTGGGAGGCTGAGGCAGGAGAATGGCTTGAACCCAGGAGGCGGAGGATGTGGTGAGCTGAGATCGTGCCATTGCGCTCCACCTTGGGCCACAAGAGCAGAACTCTGTCTCAATAAAAAATATACATATTATACATACACACACACACACACACACACACTCCTCCATCCCTTTATTTTGAGCCTATGTGTGTCTTTGCACATGAGACTGGTCTTCTAAATACAGCACACTGCTGAGTCTTGACTCTTTATCCAATTTGCCAGTCTGTGTCTTTTAACTGGGGCATTTAGCCTGTTTACATTTAAGATTAACATTGTTATGTGTGAATTTGATCCTGTCATTATGATGCCAGCTGGTTATTGTGCCCGTTAGTTGATGTGGTTTCTTCATAGTGTAAATAGTCTTTACAATTTGGTATGTTTTTGCAGTGGCTGGTACCAGTTGTTCCTTTCCATGTTTAGTGCTTCCTTCAGGAGCTCTTGTACAACAGGCCTGGTGGAGATGAAATCTCTCAGCATTTGCTTGTCTGTAAAGGATTTTAGTTCTCCTTTGTTTATGAAGCTCTCCTTTGCTTATGAAGCTTAGTTTGGCTGGATATGAAATTCTGGGTTGAAAATTTTTTTCTTTAAGATTGTTGAATATTGGCCCCCAGTCTCTTCTGGCTTATAGGGTTTCTGCCAAGAGATCTGCTGTTAGTCTGATGGGCTTCCCTTTGTGGGTAACCCGACCTTTCCCTCTGGCTGCCCCTAACATTTTTTCCTTCATTTCAACCTTTGTGAATCTGACAATTATGTGTCTTGGGGTTGCTCTTCTCAAGGAGTATCTTTGTGGCGTTCTCTGTATTTCCTGAATTTGAATGTTGGCCTGTCTTGCTAGGTTGGGGAAGTTCTCCTGGATATCCTGAAGAGTGTTTTCCAACTTGGTTCCATTCTCCCCGTCACTTTCAGGTACACCAATTGAACGTAGGTTTGGTCTTGTCACATAGTCCCATATTTCTTGGAAGTTTTCTTTGTTCCTTTTCATTCTTTTTTCTCTAATCTTGTCTTCATGCTTTGTTTCACTAAATTGATCTTCAATCTCTGATATCCTTTCTTCCACTTGATCGATTCAGCTATTGATACTTGTGTATGCTTCACGACGTTCTCGTGCTATGTTTTTCAGTTCCATCAGGTCATTTATGTTCTTCTCTAAACTTGTTATTCCAGTTAGCAATTCTTCTAACCTCTTTTCAAGGTTCTTAGCTTCCTTGCCTTGTATTAGAACATGCTCCTTTAGCTCAGAGGAGTTTGTTATTCTCCACCTTCTGAAGCCTACTTCTGTGACTTTGTCGAACTCGTTCTCTGTCCAGTTTTGTTCCCTTGCTGGCAAGGAGTTGTGATCCTTTGGAGGAGAAAAGGCATTCCAGTTTTTGGAATTTTCAGCCTTTTTGTGCTGGTTTTTCCTCTTCTTTGTGGATTTATCTACCTTTGGTCTTTGATGCTGGTGACCTTCAGATGGGATTTCTGTATGGCTGTCCTTTCTGTTGATTTTGATGCTATTCCTTTCTGTTTGTTAGTTTTCCTTCTAACAGTCAGGCCCCTCAGCTGCAGGTCTGCTGGAGTTTGCTGGAGATCCACTCCAGACCCTGTTTTCCTGGTTATCACCAGTGGAGACTGCAGAACAGCAAAGATTGCTGCCTGTTCCTTCCTCTGGAAACTTCATCCCAGAGGGGCAGCTGCCAGATGCCAGCTGGAGCTCTCCTCTATGAGGTGTCTTTCAACCCCTGCTGGGAGGTGTTTCTCTGTCAGGAGGCATGGGGGTCAGGGACCCACTTGAGGAGGCAGTCTGTCCCTTAGCAGAGCTCGAGTGCTGTGCTGGGAGATCCACTACTCTCTTCAGAACTGGCAGGCAGGAACGTTTAAGTCTGCTGAAGCTGCTCCCACAGCTGCGCCTTCCCCTCAGGTGCTTTGTCCCAGGGAGATGGTAGTTTTATCTATAAGCCCCTGACTGGGGCTGCTCCTTTTCTTTCAGAGATGCCCTGCCCAGAGAGGAGGGATCTAGAGAGGCAGCCTGGCTACAGAGGCTTTGCTGAGCTGTGGTGTGCTCCACCCAGTTCGAACTTCCCGGCAGCTTTGTTTACACTGTGAGGGGAAAACCACCTACTCAATCCTCAGTAATGGTGGACACTTCTCCCCTCACCAAGCTCAAGGGTTCCAGGTCGACTTCAGACTGCTGTGCTGGCAGCGAGAATTTCAAGCCAGTGGATCTTAGCTTGCTGGGCTCCATGGGGATGGGATCTGCTGAGCTAAACCACTTGGCTCGCTGGCTTCAGCCCCCTTTCCAGGGGAGTGAACGGTTCTGTCTTGCTGGGGTTCCAGGTGCCACTGGGGTATGAAAAAAAAAAAAAAAAAAAAAAAAAACTCCCGCAGCTAGCTCAGTGTCTGTCCAAATGGCTGCCCAGTTTTGTGCTTGAAAACCAGGGCCCTGGTGGCATAGGCACCCGAGGGAATCTCCTTGTCTGCAGGTTGCAAAGACCCTGGGAAAACAGTAGTATCTGGGGCCAGAGTGCATCATCCCTCACGACACAGTCCCTCAAGGCTTTCCTTGGCTAGGGGAGGGAAATCCCCAACCTCTTGCGCTTCCTGGGTGAGGCGACACCCTACTCTGCTTCGGCTCACCTTCTGTGGGCTGCACCCACTGTCTAACCAGTCCCAGTGAGATAAGCTGGGTACCTCAGTTGGAAATGCAGAAATCACCCGCCTTCTGCATTGATCTTGCTGGGAGCTGCAGACCAGAGCTGTTCCTATTTGGCCATCTTGCCAACCAAGTTTAGACATTTTAATAATATAATGCAGCAACTTTGAAAATCAAATTCTCCCCTCTCTTCAGGATTTGTTGCTGTTGCTATTCAGTAACTTTTCTGAACTAATTCCGTAAAGTTTGTATTATTTATTTTGAAGGACCACTGAAGTCTCTGCTCAGTTAGGTTGGTAGTCAGCTAAAAATCAGACAAAGGTTTCTTAAATGGCTGGAACCTATAAGTCTCCTAGCCTTCACCAAGGGGCTCTCTATCTTAAACATTCTGCAAGGCAGTTTACAACTTTGACTCAGGCTCTACTTCCTGCTTGCTCAGACTATCAAGGTTAGCCAAAGGTGAGTGCCTAGAGCCATCTCAGGTCTTCCCAGGAATGCACACAGCTCTAAGTTTGCACACAGTTTCCCAAGAATATGTCAGAGCTTTCCAAAGCCCCCTATAAACATCTCATTACCCAGCTTTTCCTTTTCAGCTTTTTGATTAACTTATTATTTTGCCCCAACTGCCTCAGGTAGCAATTACTGTTGATTGCTTTTGATGAATGCCCTCAAAGAAAAGGTTGTTCACACAGGGACAGCTCCAAATCAGGTCAAATAAAGACAGCCTTATGAGTGGCATTTTTGAGGGAACCATGAGGTATGTCAAATGATGATAACTCTCTGGGAATGAGGCATTGAAGAAGTTCCAACTGTGTTCTGCTCCATCCAATGGCTTCCAGACAGCTGTTGGTTTTCAAGGCTACCATGGAGCTGGATAGATTAGGATAGGAATAGGGCAAAAACACCACAAAGCTCCAAGGGAAATGAAAATACATGTCAGTGCAGAAACTTGTACTTGGTTGTTTATAGCAGCATTACTCACAGTAGCTAAAAGGTAGAAAACTTAAATATCCATTAACTGATTAACGGATAAACAAAATGTTGTATATCCATAAAACAGGGTATTATTCAGCCATAAAAAGGAATGAAATACTGATACATGTTACAGTGTGAATGAACCTTGAAAATATTACGCTAAGTGAAAGAGGCCGATCATAAAAGGCCACATATTGTATTATTTCATTCATATAAGATATGGATTAGTGGTTGTTTATGGTTAGGGGAATAGAGAGGTGATAGCTAAAAGGTAACAGATTTATTTCTGAGGTAATGAAAACGTTCTAAAATTGACTGATGATGATGGTTGCACACATGTGTGAATATTCTAAAAATCATTAAACTGTACACTTTAAATGTATGAATTGTATGGTATGTGAATTATATCTCAATAACACTTTTAAACAATGCCACAAAACTTGTGTTGTTATTAAGATTCAGCTGATTTTCTTGAATAAATGTTGACAGGACTGATATAAGCCTTTGGTAATTAGTGGAGGTCTGAAAAGTTGGCACTGACAATTTTTTCCAGTGTTCCCATTAATTTTTTGGAGGAATTTTCAGGTCCTTACGATGTCATTTTTGCTGACATCCTTCATTCACTTTTAATGCTCAGTACAACAGTTTGTTCCGATCACCCTTAAACAAAACACAGCATTCTGTTCTAAGTGATAATGCTAAATATACCACCGTCCTCTCTTTAGTACTCTCATAGGTACTATAATCTATTTACCCCGATATTCTTTCCAGTCTGTTTGATGTATTTCTCTTCTGTTTTCCTCTCTACCTCCACCCTAATAACCTAGCTGAGGAGCAGACAGCAGTGGGTGATGTGGGGAACTACTGAAGAGCTTAATATTTTACACTCCCCTGCTCTCACCTCCCTGTGTTTCTCCTCCACCCCCACTCTAGGTGTCCTATGTGAAAGCCATTGACATTTGGATGGCAGTTTGCCTGCTCTTTGTGTTCTCAGCCCTACTAGAATATGCTGCCGTTAACTTTGTGTCTCGGCAACATAAAGAGCTGCTCCGATTCAGGAGGAAGCGGAGACATCACAAGGTAGGCCTTTGGGTCACTGCCTAAGGAGGGACAGCTGGTAGTGAACAAAAGATTTCTAAGCAGTCTTGTCTGTGTTATTTGTTTCAATGGTCCACCCTTCTCAATGTGCAAGGCAGGTTAGAAACAGAAATTAAAGACCTAGAGGTCTCAGCTTTCCCTCCCATAAATAATGCCCTAGAGTTGGGTCTATAGGCAGTCACTCTTCGAATCGTAACAGTAACACTACAGAAATTATCAAGTTATACCTAAAGGCAGAACTAATTAATTAAAAGCTGATGGGGTCAAGAAAATAACTAACTATAAACCTAAAAGATTGGGAGATGTCCGTTGGCTTTTTTCTGCAAGCCTGCATTGTTTTAATAGGCTTGATTCCAGAAGACAATTGCACCACAAAAGGTGAGATCTTAAAGTAGAATGCCCAGGTTCAGGCCTTTGCTTCCTGCCTCCAGGAAAGAGGCAACAAGCAAGATCTCCGCCAGAGTGGGTTCTCTCTCCATATGAGGGATTGAAAAAAGGAGTATTTGACAGGGCACCTCTGAAAAGTTACCAACCTCTGTTCACAACGTTGTGCACTGACCAAAGAATGCTAATGGGGAGTGTGCAGCCTGCTGGAGCAAACTGCTCCATACCCTGGGTCCATAACTAGTTCCCCAGAAGATCCAACCACCCTGGCTTTTTCCTTAGTTCTTCAAACATACACACAGGACTTTTAATATCTTGTTCTCTTCCCCTGTACTGCTCTTCCAGTACACTGTGTGTCCTAGCAAATGCCATGTTCCAACTGAACTCAATTTCTAAACTTCTAAAAATGTATCCTGATTTAAAAGCGTAAATTCAATGATGTGATTTTTTAAAGCCAATCTCTTCCATCAAATCGCAAGCTCCATAAAAGCAGAGACCGTATTTGTTTTTGCTCCAAGGTCTATCTCTGGTGCCTAACACAATGCCTAACATACAGTGAGCATGCAATAAGTATTTGTTAAACAAATGAACAAAGGGATAAACAAACGATTAGGTTGATGCAAAAATAATTGCAGTTTTGGCCATTAAAAGCAATAAAGAAGAAGCCTCCAGACAGAGAGTCTGAAGTTTTTCCAGTGACAGATTAGGGCAACCAGGGACCCTGTCATAGCGTTGCAGGTCATAGCACGTACCTGCAATGTGCCAGGTCCCACAAGCTTTAGACTGACCTATTTAAAATCATTGTCGGCCGGGCGCGGTGGCTCAAGCCTGTAATCCCAGCACTTTGGGAGGCCGAGGCGGGTGGATCACGAGGTCAGGAGATCGAGACCATCCTGGCTAACATGGTGAAACCCCGTCTCTACTAAAAATACAAAAAACTAGCCGGGCGTGGTGGCGGGCGCCTGTAGTCCCAGCTACTCGGAGGCTGAGGCGGAAGAATGGCGTGAACCCGGGAGGCGGAGCTTGCAGTGAGCCGAGATCGCGCCACTGCACTCCAGCCTGGGCGACAGAGCGAGACTCCGTCTCAAAAAAAAATAAAAAAAATAAAATCATTGTCTATTAGTCAGTAAAGCTCAAAAATAAAATAAAACAAAACAAAATAGTTGTCTGCCCAAGCACAATGTGCTGTGACAAAGGACCCTGCCTCTTAGTTTTCTTTAGTATGTGACCTCGAGCTAGCCTATTCTTGGGCCCAGGTTCTCCATGTGCAAAGTGCATATAAAGGGAAACTCTGGTGAGAATTAAATCAGGGGATGCCAAAGTAGCTTTAAGTTTTGTTCCTGCCACACAAGTGCCAAGGATTAAAATGATTACATATACACACATTTCCATCAGTATGTTTCTTAAACATCAGCAATCTGATTCAATTAACTTCTGGCAGTTTACCACAGGGAGGAGGCCGACATTCCAAGACAGAAGACGTCCATGGGAATTAAGATATCACCATCCTTCTAAACTACATTAAGGAGGAAATTGTCTTGGGTTCAGCAAGCCAGATAGAACTTCTTAAATGACCCCTAGTTTTAGTTACTCTATATTGTCCATTTAATACCTAACCTCTGATGCTAAAAAAAAAAAAAAGTCTAATTAAGAAACTGGCACGATGGCTTGTGCCTATAATCCCAACCATTAGGAAGGCTGAGGTGAGAGGATTGCTTTAGCCCAGGAGTTCCAAACCAATGTGGGCAACATAGTGACTTTGTCAAAAAAAAAAAAAGAGAGAAAGAAAAGAAAAGAAAGAAAGGAAAGAAAGGAAAGGAAAGAAAGGAAAGAAAAAAAAGAAAGAACTAAAGAAAGAAACTGACCAAACATAACTATCTCTGGGATTTTATTTTTCCTTTTCTCCCCCCGCCCCCATAGACTAGCTGCTTTTTGTAATTTCGTCTGCTAGAGACAGTTGTTAAAAACACTAATTTGAAAAGACCATGTCCAAGATATTTTACTAGCACCAGCCCTTTTCACTGGGCACTGCACAGCTCCAGTAGATGCTGTTTGCATGGACTAAAATGAGAATGGAGCCTCCTAAAGATATATAGTATGGTGGGCCTATGGTACTTTCAAAGGCTGCTTCTACCTTCCCCAAATATCTACCAGTTTGACACACTAGAAGAAAACAAACACTATCTCTCTGGCCAGATAAAGTGTGAATAAGGCCACTAGCTAGATTTGATCAGATTCTCCTGCTCAGTTCCCTCCTGGAAGATACCTCAGCAATCACCCCATCCACTCCTTCCATGCAACTGATGAGGGAGACCCACAATAGCAAGGCCAAGTCACCAGTATCATGAAGCAAAGGCAGGAGAGGTGCTGAAAGACCCGAGACTCTCCTCCAAACATTAACCATACCACCGTGAGTTCTTATCTGTTCATCAGTGTGTCCATCCTGAAGCAGATAAAAATGGCCCTGCATTTACTAGATCTTAAATAAAAACTAAGCCTCATCACAAGGCAGAGGTCAAAAACTAGTAGCCAGAAGGCCAAATTTGGTGTGCAAATATCTTTACTTTGGCCTGGAGTGTTTTTAAAATCTGGACTAAGGGGTCAGCATTTAAAAATCACACTTCTGGCTTCACTAGAGAAAAATCACAGCATCCAGCCACACTGGATGTGCTTCCCATAAGGTACTGGTACACTGGAACTGCCTTTAGGTAGGGAATGCATTTTCCAGTTAATACCATCCCTTCTAACCAGGGACATTTCTCAGCCCCAACTCACTTTACCACTCACATTTCTCCTGCCTGCCTCCTTGTATGCATTTGAATTAATGTAATCTCATTCATAAGGGCTCTTAAGTTGGCCCAAATATCAGAAATTACAATGATGCAGAATTAAGCTCACCATAAAGAATAGTTTCCTTTAGAGTAAGCCACTCTGGAAGTGATTTGTACACTAGAGGTGTACCAGTTTGTTCTGCAGAAACCTCTCTTTAACAGGAAGTTTGCAGACGGGATTTTAAGTCCCAGATGGTGAGTGGAGAAGAACTAGCTACATGCCTGAATTTCTCAGAGCCTGTGATCTTGGCCAGCTTTCCCAACTCCCACCATCTTCCCATGTTGTCTCATTTATTGTGCAGAAAGCATCTGGTTCTCGAATTCTCTGGCCGGCCTCCTTAGGCAAATTATTAGGAAACCATATCTGTGAGCACCAGACTCAGCAGGCATACTACTAGCAACCCCCTTAGTTCCAGAGTACACTACCAGATTTCCCCTGCTCCAGCTCCAAGCCGCTCTAGATGCAGTTGGGCATGCATTTCCTGCCACCTGCTGGTTCCAATAAGAATAGCAAGCCTTTTACCAGTCATTCCTAGGGAATTTTTCTCCCAGACACAGTATGAAATTGATAATCCTCTAGCTAGATGGGGTCTTCAATCCAAACCTCTACTCCTTCCATTCCCATGTTTAACAGATGAAAGGCAAAGAATAATTCACCCAAAGCAGCATAAAAAGTTAATTTGGTACTTCCTCCTACCTAACTAGGTCCCAGTTTAAAATAAAAAATAAAATAAAATACAACACCACCCCAGCTCCAGCAAGGGGAGATTTTCATTGAAATGCAATAGTGTCAGACTTACACCCCCTTCTAAGTACTTGGCCAGCTCCCCCCAGCTCCTCTCCTTGGCCCTGGCATTGAATCTTCTACTGTTGCCCTATTCATAGACAAGTACTTACTGAACACCTGATTGCCAGGCACTGTATGTAGCACATCCTCTTCCTCCTCACTTTTGCAATGGTGTTGGACAGGATTCATTCATTTTCCAAGGATTTCTTGAGCATTTACCATATGTCTCAAACCTTTCTGGTGCTAAAAATACAACTCCATTTGAACAAACAAACAACAACAAAAAAAAGCAGCTAAAGCTGGTGAAGATATACAAGTAAACATTTGCTCAACAAACATATACCAAATTTTGAGCTTATGAACCAGGGACTATGTTCATATGTTCAGTGTTGAGAGTGCAGTGAACATGACAGACTTTGCCTCTACTTTCATGGAGCTTATAATCTAATAAGAGACAGATGTTATGAAGAAATTACCAACAATGTGATAAGAGCTTTAAAAAAAGACGGAGATATGTACAGAGAGCTTATGGAGCACACAGCAGGAACGGCTAGCCTATACTTGGGAGCTCAGAGAAGGCTTCTGAGGAAAAATTAGGTGAAAGAGGAGTTGGAGCCAAGAGATGGGGTTGAGAGTGTGTTCTAGGCAGGGAGAACAACTTGCACAAAGGCAAGAAAGGAATTCAAGAAAAGAACCATGACATTTTCAAATATAAGGAAATATTTCGGTGACTAAAGACACCAGATAGAAATGGCACAAGATGAGACTGGAAAAGCAGGCAGCGTCCAGGTTCTAAGGCCTTGTTTATCGTGTTCAGGATTTTAATTAACCTGAAGTCAGTGGCAGCCTATTAAAAGGTTCTAAGCAAAAGATGACCAAGATCTGTGTTGTAAAGACTCAGATGGGTTGGGTGGTGGGGGCAGATTGGAGGCTGTTGCAATGTAATCATAATCTGTAATCCCAGAACTTTGGGAAGCCGAGGCAGGAGGATCTCTTGAGGCCAGGAGTTCAAGATCAGACTGGGCAACATTGTGAGACCCCCATCTCTACAAACAAAATAAAACAAAACAAACAAACTGGAAGGTGGCCTGTCCTACAGTAGAGATGGAGAGGCACCAGTGGATCCTATACTGAGTTTCTTGTTCTCTGTTGGCCAGGTCCTGCACGGGAACAAGCAGAAGATGGTGTTCCTTTCCTTAAAGCGTTATCTAGGTGGGCAATGTGAGCTGATAAAACTTTCCAGTGCCAACACTGAATCAACAGCTCAGTTGAGACCAAAACATTAGACTCTCAATTCCTCCTCAGAGCTCACATGCAAAGATAACAAAGCTGGACATGAGGAGAGCAGACAATAGGGCCTCCATGATTCAGACCAGGGCAAGACCACCATGACCTGGGAAAGGGATGAACTAGAAGGATCAGGGCAGCAGGCATTTTGGTAGTGAGCATAAGGAAGGGACATGAGAATGCACAAGAGAAAATGTACAAACAAAGCTGGAGGGCTGCAAAGTATCTGGTGGGGGAGAAGGAAGGCCTAGAAAGGTAAGTTGGAGCCAAATGATGAAAGGTCTTGAAAGAAAACTTAGTAAAAATCCAGAGGTCTGTCTGAAGTTACAACTGCCAGGGATATGGGAACGTGGAGGCAGGAAGAAGCTGTGGCTTCCCTGGCTTGTAGAATGGAAGTGAGGCCCAGAGCTCCTGCTCCATCCTGGCCTATAGCTATCCCCCTTACCAATCACTCCTGGGAGCTATTAATTGGGGAATGGGATGGGGAAGAGGGCAAGGAAGCAACAGAGGCAAAGCAGGGGATCTCTCCAAATTGTCCTCCGAATTTCTAAGTAAAACCCAGTACAACCTTGAATATGTTCTTAATTATAACCTCTGATGGTCAAAAGAAACTTGTGGAGTAGTGGGGAGAATCTTATCCCCCAGGTAGAAGAAAAAAATGAAATAAAAATTCCTGAGACTCACGGAAGGAAATTACTTGCCTATGGTCATACAGCCAGCAATTTATACAGCTGAGACTTGAACACAGGTCTCCAGACTCTGAACCACATTCCTATCCCCTGTTTTGCACCTGTTTCAGCAGGCAAGTGGCGCCCCTCTATAAGGCAGAACTCCCCAGCCAGCCAAAAAGCCTCCAAAAACCTAGAGTGATGCAGTCTGGAAAGCAGGGAGAACCAGATGGGCATGGCCTGGCCCCCAAAGGAGTGCCTTGCAGGGAGGGTGCCTAGCCCCTGTCTTATTTTAAGTAGAGCCCCATGTTGAATCTATTCCAGGAGGATGAAGCTGGAGAAGGCCGCTTTAACTTCTCTGCCTATGGGATGGGCCCAGCCTGTCTGCAGGCCAAGGATGGCATCTCAGTCAAGGGTGCCAACAACAATAACACCACCAACCCCCCTCCTGCACCATCTAAGTCCCCAGAGGAGATGCGAAAACTCTTCATCCAGAGGGCTAAGAAGATCGACAAAATATCCCGCATTGGCTTCCCCATGGCCTTTCTCATTTTCAACATGTTCTACTGGATCATCTACAAGATTGTCCGTAGAGAGGATGTCCACAACCAGTGAAGGGTCTGAAAGGTTGGGGGAGGCTGGGAGAGGGGAACGTGGGAATAGCACAGGAATCTGAGAGACTAAGGAAGAGAAGGGGAAGAGAGGGAGGGGGCACACTTACACAACTCTCTCTGTAATATGTGCAATAGCAAAATGCAGTGATGCATGAATTTTACAATGTGGCACTATTTAACCTCGGGTGGGCTGTGGGCGGGGGGTCAGGAGGGACTTTTCTAATATAGGAACTGAGGGCTGGGAGGAAGGGAGGGGGTAAAGGCAGGGGTGGGGATTGGGGAAATAATAGCTTTCAAAAATCTCAGTCCATGGCTGTGCAGTTTTCCTGTTGGGAAGGAGAGCGCAGTCTGCCCCAGAGCAGAAAGAAAGCAATGTAATATATGATATATATTCATGCTTAATATTAATGCAAAACCACAAAAACAAAAGATTTGTTTCTTAACCTATCAGCCTAGTAACTGCTTAAATTTTTAAAGTCACAGAAGTAATGGACAAATTTTCCCAGAGTGGAAACAGTCACAAATAAGCTTGCTCTGGTGTATGTCCCACATCATACCCCTCCAAATGCCATACCCGTCTTCAAACTGACCCAGGCAGACACATGCCAAAAAGCCATTTTGCCTCTGCTTCAAGAGGGCTGTGTGGTATGGGAAGGGGTAGTGGAAACGGGGACAGGTGGAGAGACGAGAAGGGAGTGACTAAAGAGACAGACATTTCAGAGGCCAAGGATTGAGAATGTAGGTAACCCCAGCTCAACCCTCACATCTCAAGGCCACAACTGTACCTCTCTGAGCCCTCTTGCTTCTGTGCTTCAACAATGTCCCACTCACCCTCCACCACCACCCAGAAATGGCCAACGTGGTTTTCTCATTATATTGCCAATATGCAACCTTTTTTTATGGTTAAAAAAAAATCTTGAAAAATAATATGCAGATAGACTGAGTGTAAACAGATACTTTTTTCAAATGTCTATTTTTTTGGAGAGTCTCTTTGGAATTGCAACTCAGTGCATGTTTGGGAGGTGGCGTCAGTGCTGTGAAATACAATTATTCTCTAGTGGTCCTACAGAGTAAAGTTTTAAGAGGTGAAACAGCAGTGTTGAGTCTGCTGCCGATTAGACATAAATGGGTGGGGAGAGATAGTAATGTTTAGAAAATGTTTGTTATATTTTGACATATCATATATCACAATGTGCAAAGTTTGGGGGGCTGACCCCGTTATATTTTTGTAAGTCTGTTTTTTTCCTTTTAGGTGCTTTAACATTTAGGAAAGTTAGACAAATATTTTTCTTTCAATTCTGAAGTGCCAGAATTGTCCTGGGACAGCTAGGGCACTCCAGAAAAAAGAAGGACCAGGAGATGAATTTAGTTTGGGGGATGGGGTGGGCATGGTCCTGCTGACAGAAATGGATATCACAGATGGGAGGTCTGCAAGGTGGAGACAGCAGGCCTCTGTCCACTGTCAACAGCACTATGCCTGAAATAATGGCACCATTGTCTGAAGCATTTTCCCTGCTTTGGCCCATGGCCAGAGTATGGGGGTTCCATTTCTTTCTTTGCACTTTAGTGTCTGAGCTTTGGATCAAAGGTGTAAGTAGAATGTTGAGATAGCTGACAATCAGTTTGTCCTGAGGCCTGGGGTTTCAAATGTGTCTTTTAAAAATCTCCAACTTGAGGCAGGATGGAGGAGGAGTGGTAAGCAGAGAAGACACACTGGAAGCCTAACTTTTCCCTAAAGCACCTTCCCCTAGGGGATTTTCTCCCATTCCCTCAGCACAATAACTAATACAGTCCTAAAGTAGGAGGTCAAGACAAAGATCTAAAGAGATTTACATAAGGAAAATGCACTATGCAGTCAAAAAAGGATTTGGCTTTGAGGCTTGAATGGTAAAGGTGTTTACATCCAGGTCCAGGGAAAATAAATTATTGCCTTCCCTTCTCTTGGCCTGTGTAGACCAAAAAGCTAAACTGTATTACAGCTTTGGATGATATGATAGAACCTGTAATCTTATTTTTCTAAGAAAACTTGGGAGATGGGAGCCAAGTGGGTAGAAGTCTCTCATCGAAGACCACTCTTTCTCCCATCACAAACATGTGTCCAACGGAGGAAAAGTTTAAAAGAGGGACTTGAACGACTACACTTCAAGATGAGAACATCAGTCTTCGAGCTGCTGTCAGCACCTTTCATTAGCACTATATTCTCAAGTGGTGCATGAGTCTTTGGAGAGGCCCTTTCACTAGCACTTTATTCACTTTATTTAGGGAAAATCATTTTTTAATCTAAAAAAATTAAGCCCTTCTTCCTACTTTACTCATTACTGGACTAAATTCAGAATGTCTGAAGTCTCGGTGAATCAGGCAACAATCGTGCTAGAGCTCCAGCAGAAACTAAAGACAACGCCATTGTTCTAAGACATTCTGCCTCCACTCAAAACAGATAATCCGCAGATTCCAAACCAGCCTCCTTATAAGTAGTGTCTGGAATCCATCTGAGA
Organism: Papio anubis; assembly: GCF_008728515.1. NCBI lineage: Eukaryota > Metazoa > Chordata > Mammalia > Primates > Cercopithecidae > Papio > Papio anubis. The sequence continues at coordinate 144,543,034 of NC_044980.1, read as the reverse complement.
GAGAGAAATCACTGGGCCATTTGCCCAACCTCTGCTGGGTCCTTGAACTTCTGCCACCATATTCAGCTTGTGGGCCCACTGGGAGCTGCCAGGTTGACAGTAGCCAACAAACAATTGAATAATCTCTTTGAGACACAGAGGGGGAATGTCACTGAAATCTTCTCTCAGACTATTTCAAACTAGTGTCCCTTACGGAAAATCAACATGAGTGGAGTGATTATAGCAATGAAAAGAACCTGGATTTTAGTCCTGCCACTACAATAGGCTGAGTGACCTTGGGTAAAGGACTAGGCTTTAGTTTCTCTAAATACACAATATGAAGAGTAGTATAGTATCTAAACTCCCTCTTAGCTCTAAGTGCTCTATGACTCTGTGTTTAAGCTAGTCTACAGGAAATTCACACGACCAAAAATTTAATGTCACTTTGATTTCTAAACCCTCCAAGGTGGATGTGTGGATACGCATGCATAAACACATGGACCCACACATTATTGCCTTTGGAAAATTTGCAGATTTCTTTTTCTTTGCCCCTCTTGGCGAACGGTGGTGAGGAAAGGACATGAATCATTACAAAGTCAGAAATATCATCATGAATTAAGAATGGAAGCATATTCAAGGAAAAGACATTATCATCAACGTATAATGTAGTAAGGATTTAACAAATTACATGAATTTCATCTTTATGGAAAAATCAAACCAGATAAGCTAAGCCAATTACTTTAAGTGGCTCCAATGAACAGGGCAATACTTTCTTAATTTCCTCTTCAGTTTGAGCACAGGGGATACTATGCTTTGGGATTACAGATGCCAAGTGGTATGGTGGCCAAAAAACTGATTTAGGTACAATGAACGGTTTACCAGTTTTCAAACTCTTTGCTTATCCAGACCACACCAGTATTTATACATGGTGTGAGAACTGGACACTGGCATAGAGGATTGGTGATTTCACCCTCCAAAACTACAGCTAATCCTAGGAGCCAAATCTAGGAGGTACCAATTAAGCAGACCAAATTTCTGCTTAATTGATTCATCAGCTTATAATGTATCTCATTCATTTCAAGAATAGTCAAAATAAATGGCTGAACTTTGACACCCTCTAGTCCTTTCAAACACTGTTAGCTAAGACTCTAAGGAATGAACAAGAACAGGCATGAACAGAAAGGAAAAAAAAATGTATGTCCGTGTGTATGTGGATATGTAATATCTTGATTTTAACTCTATTTTTAGTTTGAGTCTAAAAAACAAGAGGATTGGTCTTTTGACCCAAATTATTCCTTCTAAACTGTCAATAAATAAGAAATGAATTCCTCTCAAAAGCTCACCAATCTTTTTCATAGGCTATTTTGTTCATACTGGGGAGAAAAATAAATACGAGACATGGTTCCTTTCCCTCAAAGTACACATCTTTATGAGCATCATAAAATATAGAGATGGTGTTTTGTGAGGCTGCATTAGATTACAGAGTGGGCTGATGCCCCACCTAAACTGGTACCATCACTGATAACAGTCTTCTGTGAAAATTAGATTCCTTAGTTAATTGCAACACACTGAAATAGAAGGGGTGATTATTATGTCTGGAGTACCTGCCTCCTTACTAGAAGAATCTGGCAAGCACAAGGCTTGGTGGTGGTACAATCTGTATCAGCTTTAGGACAGAAGTCAAGATCTAAGATTTGTAGCTGTTTCCTAGTCTGGCTGGAATCCCAGTTAAGGAGCCATGAATACCACTCCAGAAAGCATCTTATTCAACGAGCACCTTTTGCACATTCTATCCACCCTCCACGCCGACTCTGAAAAGGCAAACAAGATTATCTCTGTGAGCTATGTTTCCTGGGTTGGCTAGGTGGCTTGCACTCTGAGGGGCTGGTAAGGTATGTTGAGAAAGAGTGAATCGACCTCTTCCCTTGATATATGGCATCATTCCTTCTTGAACCAACCAACCCAAAAATTCTCTAAATAGGCAAGCAGACAGCGTGTTTTTAAAATATAATTTAGCTTCTTTTCTACCACTGAGCTCCTCCTCTCAGAAATCAACTCCAGAAATTTGAATTAAGAACCTTCCCTGGCTGGGTGAGGTAGCTCATGCCTGTAACCCCAGCACTTTGGGAGGCTGAGGTGGGCAGATTACCTGAGGTCAGGAGTTCCAGACCACCCTGGTCAACATGGTGAAGTCCCATCTCTACCAAAAATACAAAAATTAGCCGGGCGTGGTGGCGGGTGCCTGTAATCCCAGCTATTCGGGAGGCTGAGGCAGGAGAATCACATGAACCCAGGAGGCAGAGGTTGCAGTGAGCCGAGATCACACCATTGCACACCAGGCTGGGTGAAAAGAGACTCCGTCTTAAAAAATAAAAATAAATAAAAATTTAAAAAAAAAACCTTCCTATTTTCCTGCAGTTCTGTGAAGCCAGAGACAAGTGCTAATCCTGACCAAAGGGAGGAGTAGGAGAAATATGACTTGTTTTAATTGAGCTGCCTTGCTCTTGAGAACTACTTGCATCAGTATGAGGGAAATCATGTATGTTGGTAAGGCTTTGGCCTTATTGTATCCTGAAATCCCAATGCAGAGGGAGAACATCCTTGGTAAGCTGAAATCCCTATAGAATAACTTTAAAAAAGAAAAAATCCTGAAATGAAGCCCTCCTCAACCAAGCCCAGTATTAAGAGAATGAAACCAATAACTTTTTTCTGATTGTCTTAGCTGAGGATCCCAGAATGTCAAAGGTTTCCTACAAATATCTCACCCAGGTCTGAGTAACCTAGATTTGCAAGGGCCCATGCTAGATGACACCTCTACCAATTATCATCCTGTTGTTTCCTAAGGATTTCTCAAGTCGTAGAGACACTAAATAGGTTTGCTCATACGTTGGTGCTATTTCATGTTGTTTTGATGGAGCTATGTGGTTATTTAAAGCAGTAACTAAGGTGCTTTGTCATTCATTAGAACAGCAAAATGAGTTCCAAAGTAGAAAAGTATTGGGCAGTAGAAACTGCCCAATAATTTTTAATACTAAGGCTCCTTCAGCTAACAGACCATTACTTCTCTTTCCTTTGCTTTCCCCCTACTCCTCCCACTGCCTCTCTTCTGTCAGCATCCCGTTTCATCAGTTTGTGCCTCTTATTTTATGAAACTGAACTATTAAAAGATGCTGATTTATTTCCAAGAGAAGTAGGGTAGACTAGAATGGACGTAACAACTCCTGTCTTATTTGCTTTAAGGCTGCAATTTCTGTTCATTGTCTTGCCCATGCACTTTGAAATTTCATTGCTCTGCTTTGGAACACTGGGTCGAGAAGTCAAAATGTAGAGAATAGCAAACCAAGAATATACTCTTCAGAGAGCCCAGTGATGGAAATTATATACTACATAGGCCATTAACCAGCTACAAAGCAGTAGCAGCTAACTAACCTGGGAATAAAAGACATCTGCTGGCTGCATACTGATTCCAAGCATAATGGGTCTCCCCTTCCCACCTCCACCTGGCTCCACAATTCCCTGCATTGTCTTTTAACCTCCTCTTCTTCAGACTTAACTGTTTCCTTATGCAACTCCAGAAACCCAGTATCTTATTTAAACACACCTGCCATTTGAAGTAGACAGGTCAGGGAGCGGTGTGGGTCCTTCTTCTGGTATAACCTCAGGTTCACCATGGGAATATAGATAAGCTGTTTCACTTTCTTGGCCTATTTACTCTCCTGTAAAAAGAGGGAGTTGCAGGAGATTCTTCAAAACCAAACTGAATATTTTGATGGGTTGAAGAAAAGAAGAGCTATAGGGTGTGTTGTAAAAGGTTTCATTGTATTCTAGTATCAGGCTTGGCACCCCATCTCAGGCCTTCTGGTGAGTAGGTAGGGAAACATTTAAAAAAAGAAGAGTGAGTCTTGGCCCTTGAAGAGATTATAATCTTAATCCTTTTCCTTGAAAGTCAAGGTATTTCACAACACTGGATGACTTGCCTCTAAGACTAGCTTCTCACCTGAGAATCCCATCACTCATCAGGACATTCCACTCTGGTGTTTTAGCACGTGTATCCTATGAAGGCTGTAACCCACTTCCCATGGCAGTTGTCTGAATTCTCTGCCAAAGCCTCTGCAAGAATCAGAAATCAGAGCAGAACTTGTGAAATATCCTTAGAGAAATAACTGTAATGACTCCTCCCTGCTCCCCCCTCCCCCACCCCCAATATAATCATAGTGAGAAACTTCCAGCAAGATTTAACAATGTATTCCCTGGTGTGTTCCTGTTACTCTAAGTGCAGCTAAAGCAGAAAACATGGGACCATTCCAGACCATTGGAGGGTTTGTCTAAATTCATACCATTGACTAACTATACTAATAACAAGCAATTTATAGCTGATGTGACTGGAGTTGAGCCAGCTCTCTCCATATTCACCCTCAAACAAGACCTCACCCTGGAAACGTTTCTGAAATGCTTCTGCACGCCTATGGTTTCAACACTTCTTATAATCAGAACACTCTCTTTCTCAACAGGGATATTATGTATGCTTTATATCAATGGAATCCGAGACAATCAATCCAAAGTCTCTTGGAGGATGGGACATTTGAGCTCAGATTCTAAACAAAAGTTCTTTTCCATAGCAGTTCACTATCTGGATTTATGTAATTGTGGTCTCATTCCAGCAGAGGAGTTTCTAAGGGCCCTTTACTCCCACCCAAGCTCTGGACATGAAGTAGGAAAATGAAATTACAAGGGAAGCGTGTCAACAGAGCTGCCCCTCTCCAAAAAAGTTAAGTAGATGCTCCTGCTTGTGTTGAAGTCCTTTCGTCTGTGCAAACTAGCCAGATGAGTTCATTGGACAAGGCCTCCATGACTGTGCTTCATAGAATCCACTTGGCCTCACCTGTCTCTTCAGTTGCATCTAGCTTGGTCTTTGGTACAACAGGACCACAGCAGTGATGTCAGGAATGTCTTAGCTACTGCTCTAAGGGCCAGCACAGTACCCCTTCTGGTCAGCTCTGGATGTTGTTCAGAAAAGTGGCATTCTTTGAATGGTCCCTATTTAGTGACCCCAAGTCTGTCTGGTTTAGTGGGTCTCCAGGTCCACGCACATGTCTTTGGATGACTTTTGAAATGTTTCCTTAGCCAGGAGAAAGCATTTTAATCTTCTTTCAAAGTGTAAGTTACAATGGGCTCAGGAAGAACTAGAACATATTTTATAACATAAAACATCACATGCATACATAATCTCCAGTTTTTCTATTCAGATTTTTTACTTCCCTATACCTGTCTTTCCACCTGCTATATACTAAATCTATTATGGAAAATCGGTATACCATGAAAGCAGGGCATCAGAGTAAAAACACAGCCCCTTTTCCTACAATATAGAAGGGGATAATAAAAGCACCAATATCACTATTAAAAGTGGGATGTAGTAACAGGAGCAGGAGGAGAGTCCCATGGAGAGGGCAAAAATTAAATAATGGAATGTGAGCAGTAATCTAAATAGATGAGATTTTGAGAGATGAGGACAAGATTCCAGAGAGAGGGAACAGTATGAACAAAAATATGGAGATTAAAAATAGACAGCACATTTCAGGTTATTATCCATTTGGATAAAGTGTAATCAATGGGAGACACGTTTGGGAAGATAGATTTAGACTACATCGAAAGCTTAAAGGGTCAGGATTCATTTAGTATAGCAGTTCTCAAAGGCAAACCAAAATGGTGCTCCTTCACAAACAGAGCGGCTTTCTATCTTCTTTCCATTAGCTGACACCTTCAGTCCAGCTCAGATTTTCCTGTACTTATTTTGAGCGAACTTAACTTTTCCTTTGTCTCAGAAGTAGAGTACCCACTAGAAATTCACATCTTCAAGAGTGTCAGTTTGAACCAGTAAGTACTATGCATTTAGTGTGTCCTAGGTACCCACTAGAAAGGGGATAGATAGGTATGGTAAAGTCATGGTTTTACTATGAGCTCACTATACTGATTCTGAACAAATTATTTCTATGCATTATCAAGGCAATACTTAGTACAATGAAGGTATTTCTAAAGGAGAGCTTTTGATCCAAATTAGTACCTTTTATTGATCTAACTGAAATAGTAAACAGACCTGAAGAAAACATAGTCTAGCATGTCCTTTTTTACACCCTCAGTTGCATCTGAAATTACTTCTCCCAACAAACATCTCTATTCAAAGCATGAAAATCAGGTCCACAAAGAAAAAAGGTATAGAGAGGGGAAAAGAAGTCAAATATGAGTAGAAAAAATAAAGACAAACATGTAATTGACTGGTATTAAGTCATTCCTAGTCCAAGCACAGAAAAGGAAGTTTCTTTCACAAAGCTACATTTCTTAAGCAAATTCTTTAGAACAAGATTGCCTCAAATCTTTTTTAAAACTGGTGTTTATATATCAAATCATCAGTTTGCTAAACTCAACTTTTTCCACATTAGATGCATCTCTACCTCATCTAAAAGCATACCATACTCAACATGTCAATTTAGCCTGAATGGTATAGAAAAGGCTAAAAAATCGAGTTCCCACTAGGTACTTCAGAGCATTTTAAATTCATATTACTTCATATTCTAATGGTTCAATCTTCCAATACTTAAGCCATTATATTTTCAGCACTAACAACAGTTAAAATGGTATGAGTAAATTAAATCCCAAGGGGGTCCCACCTGCTTATTATATTGAATGGATATAGATAAAATACCTACTCAATGTGATCCTTGTGCTTGTTAGACAAAAGGTTAGTGCAATGTTTAAAAAAAGAAAAAACAGCTTGAGTTTTACTTTCAATTCAAAACAAACATAGCAGGGACCTCAGTGGCCTCCAAGTATGTCTGACAAACTGGATAAAACATGTCTTCAACTGCTTTGGACTTGAAATGGACAAAGTGAACCACAAAGTGACCAATACAAAAACCTAATACTTTTTAAGCCCTCTTGATATTCCAAGACTGCCAAAGGGTATTCCACTCTCATTGTCTAGATCAGCATCACAGTAGACCTGTTCATTAAAAATCACCCTATCTAGAATTGATGCAAGTTACTGCAATGAATAATTTGTAGTGCATTTAGGGTGAAGAGTGCTTGGTGCATGATTAGAATACTCAGTGACCGTTAACTTGGCAAGTGTTCAGACATACCATAGTGCTTCCAAATCACAAATCACTTGGTCCTCTCCCCCAGGAGAGGCCATAGGGAGACCTCATTCTCAAACTTGACTGGCCTAGGGAAGCTATAGAAAGAGACCAAGTTACCTTGCAGCCATAGTTGTGAACACACTGGAGCCATACTTGAAAACTGGCAATGAACAGGACAACAGAGAGAATTCATTGCTAAGACAACATTAATGGCAAAGTTGTCTTTAATTTAAAACATTCCAAAATGAGTTTAAGATTACAAAATAAATGCAGTCACTGGAAGGGGTTATTTTATTTATACACTCGATCTTAGATTTAGCAGCTTTTAGTTTTGAGTCAGAATTCATTGACTAACTTAAGATGGGCTAGTTTCTGCCAACAGGGCAAGAGTGTGCAATCTCAGAGTCCCACCCAACCTTGCCAAAGCAAATGACTTCTGCATTAACTGGAAGTCATCCCCAAAGGACTTGTCCTTCATGTTTTCCCCATTTTGCCCACTTACTTGCACAAAAGGTGTACACTTTGTCTTAAAAGTTCCATAGTTTGATGTTTAGGCAGAAGAGCAAATCCTCGGTTATTATTCTGCAAATAATTTTACATTTCCTTTATTCCAAAAATGTAGCTACTAAGTTAAATGTATCATGACCCACAAGGGGTTAAAAGTTAGATACGAACTTCCAATAGCTAGGGCATGTTTCCTGAAACACTATGGTTCGTTAGGTTCATTAGTACATTATTCAAGAAGTTATCGTAACCCCAAAGAATCTAAGAAGGGCACTGTGTAATTCTTCAGGTCACAATGCCAGCACGACTGTGGAGTCTGTTACAGGTAAGACAACTACAAGTAACAATTCTGTGATTCCAAATACTTTGGGGATGCAGAAAATGTGCTTAACTGGGCAGCGTGAATTAGCTAAGCAACACAGTGCTATGATGGAAGAGGTTCAAGATGATTCATACTTTCATGCCAGACCAGAAGTCACAAGCCCACATAGCAGCAACTCTGACAGCTAGCCAAAGTAGAAAGTATTTCTAAAAAGCAGCCTGGGGACATTTTAATTAATTGGCCTGGAAAATTAGGTCAGAATTACAAAGTTCCTCATCCTCATGAAGAAGAAAATGTGATGTCTTTTATGTGGAAATTTATTTGTATATATGTATAAACTTGGTATGGCCTTAATGCTGCAGTTAAGGATTTGTTTGGCTACCACCTTAAGCAGCGTGTTAAGCAATCGCTTCCTTAATGTAACATTTTTACTTCTTACTGGACACTCAACCTTCAACAACTAATTCCCTTTTGCCCCTTACTCTTCCCCTTCTTTTTTTGCATGAAGTCATAAAAGTTATGGCAGTTATTTTTTGGCTTGTAAAAAAAGAAATCTATTTCTGCAGTCTGAAGATGGAATGTAAAATTTCTGTGAAACATGTATATAACAGCATATTTATTGAACCATCCATATACACATATCCATGCTGATTCCAATGGAAAAAAATTAAAGTTTTCTGAAATTTTCTGTGGTTAACTCGTAATTATTACTATTTAACCAACTTTATATGCAAGAACTTTCACTTACCCCAGGGAGAAACCTATGTATAACCTGGAAAATATCTCACTTTAGACAAGGTTTTATGTCGAGAAATGAGAATTCATTGGTTCATTCAAGAAGTATTTATTGATAGGTGCTAGGCAAGATACAAAGATGACTCAGACACAGATCCTGCCCATAAGGAGCTTACAGTCTAATAGGGGAGAGAGAACACATACATGGGATACATGGTCAGAGCTATGTTTCAGTAAGATGAATCTAACATTGTGTATAAAGTAGGCTGGAGTAAGAAGAGGTTAAGTGAAGCTGAGAGTACTGAAATTACATAGGTGAGGAAGACAGACGTGAAAGACTTGAGGTAGAACTGACAGGACTTAGCTGAAGACTGGATATTGGGAGTAACAAAAATGGAAGCAGATGACTCAGACTTTAGCATGGATGATGTCATGAACTGAAAGAAGGAACAAGTTTTGGCAAAGAAATGAAAATGTCATATAAAATTCTTCTGCACAGAAACAAACTGCCTGGGATATACCAGGCACAATCAGGAAGAAATGGCTAGTTACCCAGACCAATGGAAGCACCTCAAAATGGCCAGTGACTTCCTCCCCCTTCTATACCCATCCCCCCAAATTTCCCAACAATTTCCTCCACTAAAATGGTATAGTGCCTAACATTTATTAAATTCAAGGTCTATCTCCAGACATGCCTCCCTTAGGAATGAAAACAGAAATATATTAAGTTATTCAACTCAGTAAGTTATCATCTAAAGACTCTAGTTGTGAGTCACTGTACCTTCTGGTGGAATACAGAGATTAACTCCCTAGTCCTTGTCTTCTAGGAGCTTACAGTCTAGTAAAGTAGTAAAACAGATAATGTAATTCTAATTCTAGATTGAAGGGGTAAGTTATGAACTATGAGAAAGACAAAGTGCTCTAGAACAGTTTTAGAAATGAAGGTCGGAACAGGACCTCAAACAAGAGGGACAATGTGGAAAGTAGATGAGAATGGATTTGTTCCTCGGTCAGATCAGCCCCAAAAAGGGCTACTCCCCATTCCTGTTGCCAATTTTTTCTTAGGAAAAAACATAGCTCTTGTACTGATCTTTTAAAAAAAATTACTTACATGGCAAGAGATCGGAGGAAAGGGGAGAGTGTAGATCTCAGTGGACCTTCAGGGAAGAGAGAAGGCACTTGAAGCCAAGGAATCACAATGCCTGGCTTATCGGGAGGACCCTAAGTGTTTTAGCAAGGCTGGAGCATCACTTCCATGAAGAGTGGGAAAAATAACTGAAAAGTAGTATTAAGACCTTGATATAAACATGGCATTGCCAGGCACTAAACAGGGTACACGCCTAAGACCAAATTGCTGCCCCCTAGGAGCTTACAATTACAACAATACAAGGTGGAAAAAGCACCACAATGTACAGAATGCAAAATGCTGAAGTATTTAGGAGAAATTACAGCTGAGTTTCAGCTATTAACACATTAGGATACCCAATAGCTTTCTGACAGCTAGTAGTAAACCCATCCCTGAGGGGAGCACAAGTTAATGTCCTTAGACAACAAGCCCTGGTAGAGCTGAGCCATTAAAGACAGTTCTAAGAAAACAGAGAAAACAGGGGTATGAAAACTACAGAAGCAACTGGGTGAACATACAAAAAGTGATACCTTCCCTTTTCCTCCTGACAAACTTTAACAGTGCTGGCCTTCCTACAGTGAATCTAAACTGATGATCACCGTATTACTTCTAGAAGCAGATCTGGGACTCTACTAGCCAATTATCTGATCATTTGTAAAATGAAGGGGTTGTACAGGTCACTTCCTAGTCCTTTCCAGCACTAACATTCTATGATTCAAAGAATTCTGAGAGTTTCTCTGTTCTTTGTGGTAATAATCAAAATATAAGAAAAAAAAATTTAAGTCTGATGCTTCTCACTCAAAAATATAATTATTTTCTATATAAATGACAAATGATCCCTATGCTATCAGCTAAATTTTACTTCCACCCTATCCTTCTTCAAAATTCATGAATTTTTTAAAACCACATGTCCTACAAGATACCTTAGCATGCACCAAATGGTTTTTCAAAAAGTTTTCTCCTCTCCTACTTCCTTATACCAGCTTCTTGGTATAATGTCATTTAAAGGGCCAAATCAGTGTACATCCAATCTTCGTAACAAAATTTTAAAATTTAGGAGAACAACTGACATCAAAACATAAGGACAATGAGTAACCAAAGTGGTTTTTGTTTTGTTTTCCAATTTTTTGTTTTTTAGAGACAGGGTCTCACTCTGTCACCCAGGTTAGAGTACAGTGGCACGATCATAACTCACTGCAGCCTCCAACTCCTGGGCTCAAGCAATATCCTGCCTCAGCCTCCTGAGAGACGGAGACTACAGGAATGCGCCACCACGTCTGCCTCATTTTTCAATTATCTGTAGAGAGAGGGTCTTGCTGTGTTGCCCAAGCTGGTCTCAAATCCCTGGCCTCAAGCAATCCTCTGGCCTCAGTCTCTCAAAGCACTAGGATTACAGGCATGAGCCACCCCAACCCACCCCAAAGTGATTTTAACTTCAGCAATAGTTAAAACTGTTTCTATCCAGGTTAAACAGGATTTAATCTTCCCTCTAATTACTACGAAAAATATAGGCAACCTTCCCCATAAGTGAGCTCCTGAAAATACTTGATTCAGCAAATCAATAATTTCTGGTAAACATCCTTAATTCACTTAAAAAAAAAAAATCCTAAGACACACTGTATGCATTGTATGCACTCTGTAGCTTACAAATCTGGGACACTGGCCACATTTCAAAATACTAAACACATATGAATTTCTGTAATTGCCCAAGTCACATGATTTATTAAAGAAATAGTTGATCAGATTCCCTATATTATCTTCCTCTTACTTACAGGGAATTAAAATAAGCTACTAGGTTTAAGTAGGAACTGTGGAGAGAAGATGAATCCAATGTTCTCAAACTAAGTCACATAAACAGAAACTAAAAACCTAATTCCAAGTCAACGCATATGCATAATCAAAAACCAAAACTGGTTAAGGGTTTTAGGTAACCTCTAATCATCTTTTTACTCATTCAGGCCTTGATTTGAGACATGAAAGCATGAACAAGGCAGTTTAATTTCAGGGTTGTTCTGAGGTGGTATCTATCCACTAGTAAGAATGTAAATATAAACAAGTTTTTTTCTCACATGTGCCACCATCTCTCCTTTACTATAGTCTGTTAAGAGTTGACAGGCCCACCTATGGTCCCCAGAACCTCAACATTAAACAAATATAAATCCCAAATATAAATCCCCTTAGAACCAGAAATTCTTAGTTATCATTTTGTGCCACATAGCCATTACTTGATTAGCAACTTTAACTCAACCCCTCATCCCACATAAGACATTGCAAAGTTTTTTTGGTACATTAGGCAGTTAGCTAAAAAACCTGATACTCAAATAAATGTTGATGTTACTTCTTTTGCAAGTTTAAAAACGGCTCAACTAAAAAGGTCAACAATTATCTCATCTGTATGCAATACTGCAAAGATTCCTTTAAGTAGCACAAGAAGAAAACTGCAATATAAAAGACATCTTTATAGATTTGACAAATGCAACCATTTAAAAGAAACGTCACTCAGCAAAAACAGTGGTCTACAAATCTAAGCTCTTCAGAAAGGTTACCTATAAGTTCTAAAATGGCTTTCTATAAAGTGCAACATTTTCCATTAAATTGTTTAATTCTACAAGGGTTTTTCAAATAGAAGGATGAAGAAAAGTATCAGAAGGTGACAGTTTATAAGCACAAAACATAAATTCTATAAACTCACCTGGATTATGCTCTAATAAAAATACTGTTATCCACATCCAGATTTGAAGTTTGCACTAAATTATCAAATCAGATGAGAAAAAAACTTAAAAACAAACCACTACTATTGTGTTACCATATATAATCTGCAAATCAAAAAGACTCACAAAATCCAACTTTAATTATCTTGTTTGCCCTAAAGGAAATTAAGAAATGTAATGTTAACCTTGTTCTGAATGTATTCCAGACTCAAGTCTCCCTACAGTAGGAAGCTCATTGGGGTCTATGTTACTGAAATGTAATTAGGGGGGCATGATGGTTCCAGAGAAAAATCATCAGTTTGGGAGGCAAATGCGCTCCTTGCTACATGGATGACTTGGAAGCCTGTCATTTAACTGCTCTGATTCAGTTTCTTCCTCATCTATTGTGCTGAGGACAATATCACCCAATCCGCAGCACAGATGTGAAAATTAACTTTTCTAACCTAAAGTGCAAATCATCTAACACTGTGGTAATGACACACTCATCCAAAGTCAAATTATTATTTTTGGATTATCGATCTCACTGGTCCCTAGCAATATCTGACAAAGTTGAGAACACTGGAATATACAAAGTAAAGCCCAACCTCACCACTAACACAAAAATACAGTTTAAGGCCCAAGATCTCTAATTATAAATCAATAGGTCTTAAAAAACTAAGACCCACTGAACCAAACAAATCTTATCTAGCTAAAATACTCAGGAGGCCAGGTGCAATGGTGCACACCCATAGTTCCGGCTACTTTGAAGGCAGGAGAACTGACGAGGCCAGGAGCTTGAGACCAGCCTGACAACATAGCAAGACCTTGCCTCTATAAAAATAAAAATTAAAAAAAAAAAAAACCCTCATGGGTCAAGAGTTCTAAGTTCAGTAGCTAATAACTATACATTGGGCCATTCCTATGGATGAAAATTTTCATTTTAAAATCTGAAAATGTTCAATGTGATGAGCTCCTACTGCTGCCACCTATAGAAAATGTTGCCCTAACATTATCATTTTCCAGCAGTGGAAATGTATACATCTCTGAGCTCTCATGTTTACTCTACATGCAATAATGTACATAATTGTACGAGGATTCTCAACAGTGCTGATCATGATGCTAATCCTATTTCTTAGGTCCAATACTATCATTCTAAACCTCACAATCATCCCAACTCTGATGACTGAAAGTACTGGGGAAGCCTTGTATTTTCTGAGATTTGCAGTAATTCCCTGCAACAAATCACAAGCAGCATCAGCATGAATTGCTACCACCTCTCCACATTTACACACACATACACAACACACACATACATTTGGTACAGATAATAAAAAGTGAAATTACTAATTCCTTAGAGTAGACGTTACTGTAATTCTTGAAACAGATTTCCATTTCCTAGTTTATTTATCTGAGGCTGAGTTTCAAAAGAATGAGTCTTCATTCCAGTTCTTCTAATCCCACAGCTCCACCCACCCACAGGAATAGGGACTATCAGTATTCTCAGTGGAGTTGCTTCATTTTTACACATTTGGTATCCTTAGACCCCACCCAATAAATGCCAGATGCATGTCTCTCCAATAAACCTTCCAAATTTCACACATTTCTAAATGTCCTCTAGGATGTGATAACGCCAAGCTGAGGACTGCTGCATCTAGTTAATGCCGTTAAGTCTCCAAGTAGGAAGAACTCCTGTTTTGAAATGTGTAATTTAGTATTCACCTGTGAAGGATAATTTCTAGGCTATCCATAATTTATTACCTTGAAGTTACCACAAAGTAATTTTTTTTTCCAAACTAACTCAGACTAAACTTTTCTTTCCACCCACCACACGCTTAATATAAGCTACACAAGTATAAGTTGTATTTCTTCCTATTATCACTGATCTGGGCCAAAAGTGGTTACCAAAGTTACTTAAACTAACCCTACAAAAAACCCATGTGATTCAGTTACATTAAGTTTATGTAAAGGAGATGCTGCCAATTTTCAAATATTTGAGGAACTGGAACCAAACTGGTAATACCAACTTCACTGTGGTCTTAACCATCACAGCAAACCTAGAGTTTCTCAGTAACGCAAACCAAATATTCCTATGCTATCTTCAAACGACAGTCCTAAAGATGAATACTGTTAAGAAAATAAATACGCTGAATTTTACAACCTGGTTTCCCTTCAATTAGTAATGACAAATAATCAAACAAAATTTGTTTCACACGTGTAAACAAAACCTTCACCCATCTCACACACAGCACTCAACAAATAACACATATGTGAAACGAGTATTAGTCTATATTGCCAGATTAAATTTTCTTCCAGAAATATTTTAATAAAAATTGGCCATTTCCAAGTAACACCCACTGCATGCCCATCAATAAAAGAACCATAACAAAATAGAAAATTTACCATATGGCTATGATTTTAAGAAAAAAAATGCGGACACGAGCACATGAGCAAAGTCCAATATTAAAGTAACATTCCTTCTTACGGGCTATGATTAGGAATCTGATTAGATACCAGAATAAAAATACAAATGCTGAACTATTTAGGTCAAAGAACCTCTATAGAAGCATCTGTCTTCGAAGGCATTCCAGTTTGAGACTCAATTTTAGAATAAGGCATAACAAACACGTTAACAAAAGACATACACAAAGTGATGAAAGAGGGATTCTGTAATTCCCCACATACTCTGGACCTAATAAAACAAATCTAGATTTTTTTTTTAATTATTTTTGTTTAAACAATTGCCAAGACTGAAATCAAAGATAAATAGAAGGCACAACAGTTTTGCTCTGGTTGTTATCTAAGTTTTGGGAATTTTTTTGCTTTTTGTTTTTTTACAAATACAAATTAAACATGAAAAAACTACTTTAAAAAACAACAGTTCAAGAAAAGCCTATCAGTTGCATTCTAGACATTTAAAACCTATTATCACAATTTAAATTTCAATGGTAAAAACAGGTTTTAGAATTGTTTTGTGATCCTTTATCAAAAGAAAATTTCTATTCCTTTTATTCAGTTTTTAAACATACCAGTGAGAATCAAAATTGTCAAATTTTCCAATGGCAATTTCTCCACACTAGAAGGTAGTCATGACTCTCAAAGAAGAAACAATTTGGGTTTTTCCTGCCTTCAAAATATTATCAAATCCTGTATTTCTTACAGGCTTTTGAAACACGTAGAAAATAAGAAATATTCCAATGAAGGAAACATACCAAATGTCAGTAATACACAAGACATTCCTTTGGGGAAATGGCTGTTAAAAAAAAAATCCAGTCTGTATATGCAAAGTAAGCAAGGAAATTCAGTTTTTTTTTTTCTTCTTTAAAAGTCCGTTATTCCTAAAATATCATTCCACAAAATTGGAAGTGAAAGACTAAAGGTCAGGAAAGGGAAGAGAGGGAAAGGGAGCACACACCATTAACACACAAAAAAAGTAAAATTATACAAACTTAAGCAGTTTATAACAGACTGGGGTCAAACTCCAAGATACCAAAGGCTGGTCGAAGATTTCACCATTCTGTTGGAACTAGGGTTTGTATGACTGCGTGAAGATCCATGAAGATTCACTGCCGTGGCGCAAGCCCCCTTCCCACTCCAAATCCTGGTTTCTGCACCATGCCTCCACGGGGAGGGCCTCTCATTCCACCACCCAGCCCACCTCGAGGGCCTCCAGGTCCCCGAAGGCGATTATCTCGTCGGTCGCCTTCCCTGGCAGCTCGAGTCTTCTTCTCTTCGACATTCAGACGGACCTCACCTCTGAACATGATAGGCTGTAAGAATCAAGGTGACCAGACTTAAGAGTAGTGATGAGCTATCACTATCAAAGAAAGCTATAATAATGAACCAGCAGAGGCTGGACAATGGCTCATGCCTGTAATCCCAGCACTTTGGGAGGCTGAGGCAAGTGGATCACGAGGTCAGGAGTTCAAGACCAGCCTGACCAACATGGTGAAATACCATCTCTACTAAAAAAATACAAAAATTAGCCAGGCATGATGGCACACGCCTGTAGTCCCAGCTACTCAGGAGGCTGAGGCAGGAGAATCACTTGAATCTGGGAGGCAGAGGTTGCAGTGAGCCAAGATCACACCATTGCACTCCAGTCTGGGAAACAGAGCAAGACACCGTCTCAGAAAAAAAAAAGAACCAGCAGATTATAAATCAGCTAAATTCTCACAGTTCAGTTTTTTGTTTGTTTTTTTAATGCGACAGAGTTTCACTCGTCACCCAGACTGGAGTGTAATGGCACGATCTTGGCTCACCGCAACTTCTGCCTCCTGGGTTCAAGCAATTTTCCCTGCCCCAGCCTCCAGAGTAGCTGGGAGTAGAGGCGCCCACCACCACACCTGGCTAATTTTTGTATTTTTAGTAGAGACAGGGCTTTGCCATGTTGGCTAGGCTGGTCTCAAACTCCTGACCTCAAGTGATCCGCCCGCCTCAGCCTCCCAAAGTGCTGGGATTACAACAGTTCAGTTTTTAACTGAGAACATACAATTTACCATTAACAAATACATGCAAAGGTGATTAGGTAGGCAGGCCAGTTTTAAAAAGCCATTTTAAATAGCACAGAAGCACAAGTTAACTCTCATCGTACTTATTTTTTTCTCATATAATTATGTAAATTGAATAAAGAATTGCCACCTTCTCCATAGATTTGGAGGCTTAGAATAAAACCTCATCACCGCCAATGCGAAAAGATGGTACTGTACATATTTATGCAAAGTACGTATATATTTAAAATAAAAACTTCATTAATCTGACATAAACTTTAACTTGTTCTTCACCTCCTGAGAAGTTTGGATAGTCTTGGGCTTCATTTCCTAGCAGAGCCAAAGTTACCAAACATTTCAATATATTCAATTATGCTCTTCACCAGCAATATAATTTTCTAATTTCTTAAAATAAGCATCTAACAGTACTTACTATGTGTCAGGGAAGTGTTCTATTCAAATTTATTAACTCACTTAACCTTTACAACAACCCTCTGAAGGTAGATACTTACTTTAAGGACTAGCAAACTAAGGACTGGGGAGGTTAAGTAACTTGTCCCATGGGTCACAACACTAATGAGTGATGAAAGGAGAATGTAAATCAAGGCCTCCAAACTGGGAAAAATAAGCTTTGAACCACTAATGTACACTACAGTATGTCATACACCAGGGCAGTCAGTCTTACATAAGCTATTTCTGCTCACACAAAAAATTACTGAAGGAAGCATAGTAGACTTCTATCAATATCATGAAATGAAGGGTGGCCACTAGGCCTAACAATGTGCTGAATGATGGATTTATCTACAAAGCCTACTGGACATTTCTGAGTTCTTCAGCGGCTTTGGTGAGATGAACCACTGTTCTCTCATTTCTCAAACAGTATTTTGCAGGAGATGCTTCACAAAAATATGTGGTAAAATAATTTGAAAGATAATGTATATGTGCATACTCAGGTTGACATTATGTTATGACCACAACACTAAACTATGCAGTATGGCCAGGTGCACTGGCTCACACCTATAATCCCAGCACTTTTAGGGAGGCCAAGGTCAGTGGATCACCTGAGGTCAGGAGTTCGAGACCAGCCTGGCCAACATGGGGAAACCCCGTGTCTACTAAAAATACAAAAAAATCAGCTGGGCATGGTGAGGGGCACCTGTAATCCCAGCTACTCAGGAGGCTGAGGCAGGAGAACTGCTTGAACCTGGGAGGTGGAGGTTGCAGTGAGCCGAGATCACACCATTGTACCCCAACCTGGGCAGCAGAGCGAGACTGTCTCAAACAAACAAACAAAAAAAACCTTGCAGTATGCCCATTAGCATTCTGGAGAATATCACTGATCTGCAATATTTCTATTACATGGTTTAAAGTACACAATTTTAATCCACAGGGACAGAGAGCGGATTAGTGGCTGCAAGGGGTTGGGGAGACAGGTACAAGGAATGACTGCTTAGTGAGTAAAGAGCTTATGGCTTTTAGTAAAAAACTTTTGGAATTAAAGGTAATGGTTGCACAATATGTGTTCTAAATGCAATTAAGTTGTACATTTTTAAATGGTTAATAGTGTTATGTAAATTTCACCTCAATAAAAAAGTATAGCTTAGTAAATTAATATTATTTATACCCTTGTTCTTCTCGACTACTACAAAAAGCAGTTTTTTGCTAGGGGAGGGGAAGCTTTCTTTGGGGCTACCACAGTAAGATTTCCATTCTACAAATTCTTCTATTATTAGAATTTACAGGGTAAGAGTACTGTTAGTAAGGGTGGTTCCAAGTAGTCTGACTATATAATTTATCTTCCAAACCCAATTTATTGACTTATAGAAGTTCTTAATAGTTAGTCTCTACAAAACAGCAGTACACCAAAACAGCCCTGGGCAAACTGGCTCTTATCTAATAGTTAAAAGTAGGTTTGTATTTCACCTCCTGTACACCAGAAGCCAACACCAAGGAAAGGCAGTTACGTAAATCTCAGTGCACTGATAACTATTCATTTTCTCATTCTCATAATTCATGTTTTCAAAAACTAAGTTATTTAAACGTAAGTTTCGTTTTTCTAAACCCCCAGGCAGGTCTTTTAACAATGGTTGAAAATAATGGAATAAATTACCTGAATATGTTGGAATAAACTGCACTTTACATAAAGACCCAGCTGTAAAGATAAATATATTCTAAAGAACCAAAACCTTTTTAAAAAAAAAAAAATCAAGATGAAAAGCTGCTTACCCTGTTGCTAAGGACCTTCTGAACAGGCTCAGAATCATCAAACACAACAAAACCAAAATTGGGTAATTTCCCACCACTGTTAATGCGCAACTCCACCACGTTCCCATAATCTGCAAGTGAAACAGATTCTCAGATAACTACTTAGACCATTCCCTTTAAACATTCCATGTACACAGTCCAATACAGTAGCCACTGGATGCATGTGACTACTGAGCACTTGAAATATAAATACAGCTGGTCTGAATTGAGATGTGCCTCTCATAAGTGTAAAATTATGGGAGGCACATTTGGATTTCAAAGATTTATTATGAAAAAGTGTAAAATATCTCTCACAATATTCTTACATGTTGAAATGACAATGCCTTAAGAGTTAAATGTTATTAAAATTATCCAGTTTCTTTTTACCTTTTTTTTTCTTTTTACCATGACTACTAGAAAATTTATAATTACGTATGTGGCTCATTTTCTATTTCTACTGTACAGTGCTAGAGAGACACTAGATGAATTTAGTGTTCAAAACTCAATAACCTACTTTGAAAGAAATCTTTAAGCTCTGATTTGTCCACTTCATGAGGCAGGTTGCCAATGAAGAGTTGGTGACTGTCAGGGTGTCTCACCATTCTTCGGGGTTCAATGTCACCTTGCTCACCAGCCTCACGGACTTAAAAAGAGACAAAAACATCAATTAAAGGTAAGAGAAAGAAGACATCTTTCAGTGACTGCTCACATTCAATAGTTTTCCCTCTACCGTAAAAACAGGCAATTCCATCAACCCTACAATATTTTTATTTTAAAGTATATAAATATCAACTGCCCTCCCAAAATAAGCTCTCACCTCAAAATCCCCCAAACGAGAAATCGCCCTTCTGAGCTCTTACTTGGTCTGGGTCCCCTTTGGGGAGGAATATTTATTCGCTGTTCTCGCACTCTTTGATCCCTCTGAGGTCTCTGTGGTGGAATCTGAGATTCAGGCTTAGACTCTGGACGGGGCTGAAAAATTTTAAGTTAACTTTTGTGTTAAAACAAAGCAGGCTTATCCTTTTTCTTAATGAAGTTTCTTAGCTAACAAGTTTTAAACTAGAAAATGGACAATTCCCTAACAAGAAAAATCATTAAAAACCACCTTATACCCTTCTATACCCTTCTCTTCTGTCCCATATATCAGTTTTGTTTCTACATTGATTTGGGTTTTGTTTTTTTTTTTTTTTTATGAGCCAGAGTCTCACTGTGTTGCCCATGATGCAGTCCAGTGGCACAATCATGACTCACTGAAGCCTCAACCTCCTGGACTCAAGCAATCCTCCCACCTCAGCTTCCTAATTAACTAGGACTACAAATGCATGCCACAAGGCCCGGCTAATTTCTTATTTTTTGTAGAGACAGGGTCTCACTATGTTGCCTGAATTGGTTTCAAACTCCTAGGCTCCAGTGATCAGCTGGCTTCAGCCTCCTAAAGTGCTGGGATTGCAGGCATGAGCCACACTGCACCTGACCAGTTTTCACACTCTCTAAACCTCTGTTGAATCAAATTACCAAAATATAAGTACACTTGCCTAATGTACAAGTTTTATTAAGACCTTACCTGTGAAGCTGGTACTTTAACAACATGAGGTGGTATCCCAGTAACTGGAACAGCTCCACTGGGTGGAAGGTTCTTACTGGTCACAGATGCCCAAGAAAACGTCTAAGGGAGCAATACCAACATTACATAATTATACCACGTATCAAAACAATATAAAAGCTACTAACTCTTGATTTCCTGTACACAACAAATGGTAACACATTCTCACAGGCAGGATGGAGTTTATACATATATTAAGATTCTTCTCTTTCAGCTATTCAAAATTTAGTATTGAAATTCCTTGGGACTGATGATCAGGCAAATCTGAGAGGCTTAGGTTCAAGAAACTACTCACTTTTTTTGTTTTTTGAGACAGAATCTAGCTGTTGCCCAGGCTGGAATGCAGTGGCATGTACACAGCTCGCTGCAGCCTCCATCTCCTGCGCTCAAGTGATCCTCCCACCTGTTTCCCAAGCAGCTGAAACTACAGGCATGTGCCACCATATCCAGCTATTTTTTCTTTTTAGCAGAGATGAAGTCTCACTGTATTGACCAGGCTGGTCTTTAACTCCTGAACTCAAGCAATCCTCCCGGCCTCTGCCTCCCAAAGTGCTGGGATTAAATGCGTGAGCCACAACGCCTGGCCCAAGCAAAGCTACTTTCATTCAAATTTGTGAATCAAACAAAATTCCCTCTCCTCCAAAATCAGCTCAGCTCTTCCTGCTGTCATTCAATCCAATCCATGGTACAAACACTGACTCAATTATATCAACTGTAGAATCATCATGAACACCTTTCTCACACATTTAAAAATTGTCACAACCTGTTATTCTACCTAATTATTTCTTTTCCATTTCCACTGCCACAACTCTAATTCAAACCATCATTCTCTCTTACTAGGTTTACTATAATAACCAACTAAGTGGTCATCTGGTCCAGTCAAACTACTTTCCCACTTGCTTCTTATTGTTTTGTTCTTGTGACAAGGTCTTACTCTGTCTCCCAAGCTGGAATGCAGTGACATAATCATAGCTCACTGCAGTCTTGACTTCCCAGGCTAAGCAATGCTCCTCCCTCAGCCTCCCAAGCAGCTGGGACCACACATAGGCATCACCATGCCCAGCTAATTTTTTCCACTTGCAAGCTAAAGTCATTTCAACATTGCTCTTTCCTACTCACCTATTAGCTGCCAGAGAGCAAGAACCCCTATCTGTTTTGCCAATACCTACACTTTGAACAATGCCTAACACACAGCAGGAATTTGAATTAATTGTTGAACAAACAAATGACATAACCCTGAGCCTATAAATACAGCACTAAAAATTATATTCCTTCTCAGAGTGCCAAATGTAAAGGTTTCATGAGTTCAGTTAACAACACCCTAATAAGACTCAGGAGGACAAACTGAAAACTTCCGAAATCAGGTATGCCAACTAGCAAAGAAATCTTACTTCAGCAGTTCATTCCTACTTCCACTGTAAAGTTATCTTCAAAAAAATTTCATAGAAAAAGTATATTCTGCCATGTTGTTTTCCTTAAAAAGATGTTATAAACTTGTAGTAACAAGCATGTAATAATTTATAGTGTAAAAGCTTGAATATTAAAAAGATAAGGAATCACTGACACGGTGCTACAGTGGCACCTAAACTTTCTAGTCTAACAGGCATTCAAGTTACCTAGGGGAAGGGAGTGGTTTTTTTTGATGAAATAAACTAATATACATCTTACCTCTCTCTTATCAAAGGCATGGCTCAATATCTAAGAAATTTCCCTGAAATGAACCACCAATATGAAAATGTATCTACAAAAGTCAACCGAACAGCAATACAGAACAGAGATTTCTCTTTTTTAAAAAATAACTAGAAATAGAATAAAAATGAAGACACGTTTCATACCCTCAAGTCTTCCTGTACTGTCTGAGCTATGTCTGCAGGTGCTGGAGAAGAACTCTTCTGAGTATCCTCAGGAGCAGTTTCTTCTAATACTGGCTCAGGCTTTTCCTCTTGGATTTCAGATACAGGTTCTTGTTCTGGTTCTGGTTCAGGATCAGGCTCTGGTTCAGCAACAGGCTCCTCTAAATGTTCTTCCATGTCATTACTTTGATGGAAAAATTTGAGAAATATCATTCTGCCACCATTTATTTCGCAAAAAATTCCCCATCATTTATTAACCAGAAACCAGAACATAGAGTTAGCTCCCTCTATTCAAACAAACAAACAAAAAAAAATCTAAGAATCGTATATCTGAGTTTTTAAAAAGTAATTTTTAAAATGCCACTCAATAACTTCACTGGAATCCATTTGGGCAAATTCTGATAAGCAAATGAATCAGGACATCAAAATGAACCAAACCACCTTATGGCTGGAATCCCACAATCATTACAATTCATTTAGCATACAACATCAGAAAAACTCTCAAAATAGGCTGGGGGAGGGGGGAAAGAAAGTTGCCATTCAATGGGTACAGTCTGTTTGTAAGGTATATGAAGTTATCTTCAATAAGATTTGTAAGGTGAAAAGTCCTAGAGATCTGTCATACAACCATATCTATACAGTTAACACTACTATACTTTATACTTAAAAATCGTTAAGATAAAAAAAAAAGGTTAAGATGGCAAATTTTATGATATGTGGCTTTTAACACAAACACACAAAAACTTTCAAATACGTAAAGAATTTGGGGGAGAAAATATATTAGTTATGATTCAGAATACAATTCTTAAAATTCCACATAAATCAAACCAGGAATGCTGTTAAAACTGCAGAGGGGCTGGGCACACACCTGTAATCCTAGCACTTTGCGAGGCCAAGATGGGCAGATCACCTGAGATTAGGAGTTCCAGACCAGCCTGGCTATGGCGAAACCTCATCTCTACAAAAATTAGCCAGGCATGGTGGTATGCGCCTGTAGTCTTAGCTACTCAGGAGGCTGAGGCAGGGGGATTGCTTGAACCCAGGAAGCGGAGGTTGCAGTCAGCCAAGATCATGCCACTGCACTCCAGCCTGGGTAAGAGAGCGAGACTGTCTCAAAAGAACAAAAACAAAACTGCAGATGTTTTGCCTCCTGAAAGTCTAATTCAGTAGGTTTGCAGTGGGACCATGAATCTTCATTTTCAACCAGCAATCCAAGTGAGTAACCTGATTAGTTCATCACACCTTGAAAAACACTTGAAAACACCCTTCAGGCACTGATATTAACATTCAGTGTCACATGGTAACAAGTAAATAAGGATTTCTTTTGCTATCAAATACATTTCTGTTCCAATCACAAGGGGGGAAAAAACCCAAAGGTACAATGATGCACTTACGAAGGTAATGAAATTCTTTATTGCTACTTAACTCACATATTGGTATTTATATCAATTTATGCCCAATCTCTAATAGGTGTCTGTCCACTTCATATTCCGTCAAAGCATTTAATACCTCAATACATCCAACTCTTGATAAACAATATGCAAGTTTTCACTTAACACCAAGAAAAAATTAAACCAAAAAGAAACCGATATTATTTAAACTAAGCAATAGTAGATTGCCTTCATAGTACAATTTATTATTAACAATAAGCTACATATTTTTGTTTACTCAAAATTACCAGAAACAAAACCATTCTTCTAAGAAATTATTATTTTGAGGTAATTCTCAGAATATGTAAATGCCCTCCAACAAAGGGAAAGACTACACAATGCAAGTTCTTATGCAGCCACAGACATGTGAACAAAATTTTCTTACCTGACAACTGCTTGATCATAGAAAGTTCCAGAATCATCAGGTACCACCTCAGGTGTTTGCTGTCTTTCTTCAGGTTCCTCTACTTCTTCTTCAGATTCTAAGTGAGAAAAAGATATTTAAAGTAATTTGTACTTACTGAATTCACATATACATTCACTTTCACAATGTTCACAAAACAACAGTGAAGAAAAACACATATAAATAAAGTAGGGCAATTTGGTAAAAATCATGGCATTGACTTTAAGGATAGAACTAAGGCTTTTAAGGATAGACCTTTTTTTGGTTTTTTTTTTGTTTGTTTTTTTTTTTTTTTTGAGACGGAGTCTCGATCTGTCGCCCAGGCTAGAGTGCAGTGGTGCAATCTCGGCTCACTGGAAGTTCCACCTCCCAGGTTCACACCATTCTCCTGCCTCAGTCTCCCGAGTAGCTAGGCGTCCGCCACCACGCCTGGCTAATTTTTTCTATTTTTAGTAGAGACAGGGTTTCACCATGTTAGCGAGGATGGTCTCGATCTCCTGACCTCGTGATTCGCCTGCCTTGACCTCCCAAAGTGCTGGGATTACAGGCGTAAGCCACCACGCTCGGCCTTAAGGATAGACTTTAAGGATACTGTAGTGTCTTGGTTTTTAAGAGCATGGAGCCTAATGCAGGCTTTCACATAACTGGCTACATTAGCCAAATTACATTAGACAGTTATCTAATGCAGGCTCTACCACTTTACTAGCTAGGCAAATGACTGCTTATCTGTAAAACTATATTACAAAATAAATACACTCTCAGCCAAATAAACAACATGCAAATTCTATTATTTTGGAGAAAATTTTCCATGAGTCTCTCTGTCTACACATCTTTCATGCCTACCCTTTCTTCTAGACTGTCTTTCAAGAACATTTATAGAGCAAACAGCTTTGAAAGCATATCTCCCCCCAGCACAAAGAGTAGGCATGTTTACTGCCTGTTGTAATAGATCTGTGTTCCCTAAACTCAGTGTCCCATGCCTTTAACACAACCCACTGCAGTAGAAG
This sequence comes from Papio anubis, assembly GCF_008728515.1. NCBI lineage: Eukaryota > Metazoa > Chordata > Mammalia > Primates > Cercopithecidae > Papio > Papio anubis. Next base: position 144,517,518 of record NC_044980.1, on the reverse strand, counting down.
TATCATCTAGCCTTCTTCATGACATCCTGTTGGTAAATGTGGCAAAAATGCTACTACCGTTGCTGTGAGGTAACCTGTCTCCTTCTGACCTAAGAGTCTTATGTCTTCTACTAACATCCACGATATAAGCTAACCTGTTAGCAGCTTCAAGTAGGGTAAAACCTCAGACTCTTCATATGCCATGATAATTAGTTATTAATGAAGAACAGAGTGTAATGAAAACAGTAAAGAAACGCATGGTCTCTTAAGGGCAATCTGATGCCATTAAAAAAAACGTAGACAAGTAATTTAAAATATTTCACTACTTACCCTCCTGAGGCTCAGTGACAAACCCACCAAAGACCTCATCTTGGTATCTGAAGATATCATTGTGAACATAGAATTTATTTGCAACAGACCCCTGCAATGCCAACAGAAAGTTTTAATTTATTCAACAGACTTTTAGAAAGTCAAATCACTCCACACCATTGGTGACTGAGACAAGTCTGCTTCCATAAGACATCTGGCAATGTCTGGAGACATTTCAGTTTTTGTTGTTGTGGGGTTTTCAGACAGGGTCTTGCTGTCACCCAGGTGGGGGTGCAGTGGGCCATCACAGCTCACTGCAGCCTTGAAATCCCAGGCTCAAGGGATCTTCCTGCCTCAGCCTCCTAAGTAGGTAGAACTACACTGGCGCGCCACCTTGAAAGGTTAATTTCTCTTTTTTCTTTTCTTTTTTGAGTAGAGACAGGATCTTGTTAAACTGCCCTGATTAGTCTTTAATTCCTGGGCTCAAGTGGTCCTCCTGCCTCAGTCTCCCAAAGTTCTGAATTATGGGTATGAGCCAGCATGCCCTGCCGACAATTCAGTATTCACTACAGGGAATGCTACTGACAACTTATAAGGTTAGGGATGCTGCTAAATTCCTGCAATGCACAGGACAGGCTCCCACAACAAAGAATTAGTTGATCCAAAATGTCAACAGTGCCAAGACTGAAAATGCCCACTCTACAATAGCTGGTAACAAGACTACACTCACATATTTGCTCAAAACACTTTACCTCACCACAAGATAAATACGCAGAAACTGACAAAGTTCTAAGTATGTAAGATGCCACAGTTCACACCTCAAATCATTATAAGGCAATCATATTCTGGATGGGCGCAGTGGCTCATGCCTGTAATCCCAGCACTTTGGAAGGCCGAGGCAGGCAGATCACCTAAGGTCAGGAGTTCAAGACCACCCTGGCCAATATGGTGAAATCCCATCTCTACTAAAAATACAAAAATGAGATAGGCATAAAGGGCCACGCCTGTAGTCCCAGCTGCTAGGGAGGCTGAGGTGGGAGGATCACTTGAACCTGGGAGGTGGAGGGTGCAGTGAACCCAGACTGCACCTCTGCACTCCAGCCTGGGCAACAGAGCGAGACCTTGTCTCAAAAAAAAAAAAAAAAGGCAATCATATTCCTAACTTCAGCAGGTATTCCCCCAAGTCTGTATCCAAAAATATTGATATAAACACTCGAGAGTAATGTAGCCTGAAAAAGATTGCTCGCACTAGGTATAAGACACACCTGAGTGCAGATCCAATTATATAATTTATGAGTTATTCAGTTCCTAAGGCTGTTACTCCTCTGTGAAAAGAGAGGTATCAGCTAGGCACAGTGGCTCGCTCAACTCCTGAAATCCCAACACTTTGGACGGCTGAGGTAGGAGAACTGCTTAAGCCCAGGAGTTTGAGACTAGCCTGGGCAACATACTTTTTGTAGAGTGTGTCTCTACAAAAACAAAAACAAAAATTAGCCAGGAATGGTAGCCTGTGCTTGCGGTCCCTGCTACTTGGGAAGCTCAGGTGGGATTATCATTTCAGCCCAGGCAGTCAAGGTTGCAGTATGTCATGATCCTACCACTGCACTCCAGCCTGGGTAACACAGGGAGACTCTTATCTCAAAAAACAGAAAGGAAAGATATAAACATATGCCTCAATACTCTGTGTACTAAATGAGACAGTTTACATAACAGTGTATTACACTAACGAGAAGTTAGATACTTCCTTTAAAAGAAAAAAAAAACTATAATTAAACCTATAATTGACAATCATACTCCATGTGATTCTTTGCATATTTAGAAGTCTACCACAGCTTTACATTTTAATCTAAGCCTTCCTCTAAAAATTATGACTGTAATGGCTTCGTGTAATTTTGCACAGACAAAAAGTTATCTCATATTCAAAGGTAAAAAGATTTTAGGTGTTTTTAGGTTTGCTATCCTAAAAAGAAAATTTAAGATTAATGCTAGAAGAAACAATGATTTAATCAACAAGTTCATGCTGTGCCATTTCTATATACATGCATAAGCAGACTGGATTCCTAACCTTGTTCAGTCTAGACCAATCCGGAAGAAAACACAAATGCAATCATTCAACATAAACTTGTCATCCTTTCGTAAGTATAACTAAAAAGAACCAGGCCTCCTTGAAGGAACAGGTGATTCAAGAATGGGGCTGGGCCAGGAACAGTGCAAGATGAACCTGAAACATCTTATGCCATAAGTGTTCAAAAAAGATAAAAAGAGGATCTCCCATCCTTTATTTACAAATCAAAAAGAGAAAAAATAAGGCTGGGCACAGTGGCTCACAGCTGCAATCCCTGTACTTTGGGAAGCTGAGGCAGGTGGATCACTTGAGGTCAGGAGTTAGAGACCAGCCTGACAAACATGGTGAAACCTCATCTTCTACTAAAAATACCAAAATCAGTCAAGTGTGGTGGCACGCTCCTAGTCCCAGCTATTCGGGAGGCTGAGGCAGGAGAACAGCCTGAACCCAGGAGGCGGAGGTTGCAGTGAGCAGAGATGGAGCCACTGAACTCCAGCCTGGACGATAGAGTGAGACTCCGTCTCCAAAAAAAAAGAGAGAGAGAGAGAAAACATATTTAACTTTACAGTGGCAAAACCTAACTAATCAAAATTCATATCACAACTTAATGACATAATGTGCCTCTCTAACGTGAGGCAATGAATGACACACATAAAGCATCCTACAAAAAAAAGTGATTATGCTCTTCAAAAATGTCAATGCAATTAAAAAAAACCAAAAGATTAAGGAACAATTGCAGATTAGAAAAGACTAGAGACATGATAGCTAAATGCAATGTGCAATTATAGATTCCATGTTGGACAAGGAAAAAAAACAACTCTAAGACATTATTAGGATAATTTCCAAATTTTAAATATGGATTATAGAATAATTATACTGCATCAACATTTCCTGAATTTGATAACTGTACTATAGAATGGAAGAGAATTCTTTATTCTTAGGAAATGCCCACTGGAGTATTTTAGAGAAAGAATTACACACATGTGGGCAAGTGGTGACAGCTGCTCTAGGTAAGGAGTGTATAGGAGTTATTGTACCATTATTCCAAGTTTTCTGTAAGTCTGAAATTTCAAGTGTTATTAAAGATATGCACAACCGTTCATTTTTTTTTTTTTCCATGTTTGGATCATTACAAAATAATCATCCCTATACATACCTCAGGAGCAAGGACAAACGTTTGCATGAATCTCCTCAAAGCCTGGTTGTTGTTAGAGAGAAGCCCCATCACCTGGACTACCACACCATCATTTAGCGTGGCATGAGCATCAACATGGCGAATCTTGGTGTGGCAGTTGGTGAAATTTTGTGACATCACTTTCCTGTGGATTTCCTTAAAAAAAAAAAATCAACTGTGAATGCCTTAAAATTTAAATAACCTCCAACTAAAAAAAAACTTTCAACAAAACACAGGTAAAGAGAATGTACATATTTAAATTACAGGAAACGCAGACTGGATTTTGATGTTTCTTTGTATACTCTATTCCCAGTGACCACACTTGAGTTTTTTAAATAACTGTTCTGAATTAACACAAAGAAGACCTCCATGCTAAAGCCAATTATCTTCCAACACACACAAGCTTTGTATCATGCAAAATTAACAAATCTGACATTACATAAATATTTCAACAAATATATTAATCAAATAGTAATAAAACACATCAACTTTTACTAAAAAGTTGAGAGATCTGATCCTCATCACCAAAACCTATTAAGTATGATCCACTTCAATTTTATGAGTTATTTTCTACCTGCTTAACAGCCTAAATAAGGCTTGAAATGCTTACTTTCTGTCCGTAGACTGCATCTGCTGGCTTTCCATTTGAATCCAATCCCCCATGGACATAAGAAGAGTTCTTTCCATAAAATCTGTAAAATGGGAAGATGATTTACTTGTCATCTTCAAGTATCTTAAGTTTTTTTTTTTTCATGTTTGATACTGGCAAATTTCTTTTTTTGGAGATGGGGTCTCAATCTGTCACCCAGGCTGGATTGCAGTGATGCGATCATAGCTCACTGCAGCTTCTATGTGCCACGGCCAAGTGATCCTCTAGCCTCAGCTTCCCAAAGTAGCTGGAACGACAGGCACATGCCACCATGCCTGGCTGATTATTTTTATTTAAGTAAAAATAAGGTCTCACTATGTTGCCCAGGCTGGTCTCGAACTCACAAACTCAAACAATCCTACCTGCCTTGGCTTCCCAAAGTGCTGGAATTATAGGCGTCAGTCACCGCGCCTGGCCCTGGCAGAAATGTGTTTTCTTTTTCATCTTTGTATGCAATCATCTCTCTATCCCCTACATGCCACTTGATCAACATCTGCTGAATGGGAATGGATTTGGTTCCAGGTTTCGGCGTAGGATGATACTGTTGGGAAGGATCTTGTAGTTTCATGTCAAGATAGCCACCAATACATAAGTTCCTATTTTCACTCAGGAAGAAAATATGCAGTAAGGCTGGAACAGCTATATTCTCCATAGACTTCAAGTGTCCTTTAATTAATGTATCTGAGAATAAATGTGAGCAGTTTCCCTTAAACACCTAGTTCATGCAAGTGGTTTTAGAAGTACTTTTTAATCATTTTTGCTGATGCAATTAAGAATGTCAAAGTCAATTCCTCATAGTTTTCACTCATCTATGTCCTTCTTTGATCCATTTTCATTAAAACAATATTCCATCAGGAAAGCAACACACCAAAATGCTCTAACCCAGGGACAACCACTATTAAGATTTGACATTTGTCTTCCATCTTCCAGGTAAACACCTTTTTTTTTTTTTTTTTTTGAGACAGAGTCTCATGCTGTTGCTCATTCTGGAGTGCCGTGGCGCAATCTCAGCTCACTGCAACCTCCGCCTTTTTTTGTATTTTTAGTACAGAGAGAGGGTTTCGCCATATTGGCCAGGCTGGTCTTGAACTCCTGACCTCAAGTGATCCACCCACCTCAGCCTCTCAGTCCACCTCAGCCTCTCAGCACACCTCAGCTTCTCAAAGTCCTGGGATTACAGGCATGAACCACCATGCCTGGCCTATACTTCTTTCTTGTTGTCATGTTTTATGTCAGTTTTATTCTATGGGGTTGAAATAAATTAACCAAATGTAAAAACACAAAAAAAGGCTGGACGCGATGGCTCACGCCTGTAATCCCAACACTTTGGGAGGCCAAGGTGGGCAGATCACCTGAAGTCAGAAGTTCGAGACCAGCCTGACCAACATAGGGAAACCCTGTCTCCACCAAAAATACAAAATTAGCCAGGCGTGGTGGCGCATGCCTGTAATCCCAGCTACTCGGGAGGCTAAGGCAGGAGTACCACTTAAACATGGGAGACACAGGTTGCAGTGAGCCAAGATAGCACCATTGCACTCCAACCTGGGCAACAAGAGTGAAACTCCATCTCGGGGGAAAAAAAAAAAAAAAAAAGAGCCAGGCATGGTGGTGGTGTGCACCCGTAGTCCCAACTACTCGGGAGGCTGAGGCAGGAGGATCACTGGAACCCGGGAGGCAGACGCTACAGTGAGCTGAGATCTCACCATGGCATTCCAGGCTGGGTGACAGAGCGAGACTCCACCAAAAAAAAAATACACACACACACACACACACACACATAAACTTAGCTGGGCATGGTAGTGCATGCCTGTAGTCCTAGCTATGTAGGAAACTGAGGCAAGAGGATCACTTGAGCCCAGGAGGTCAAGCTATGATCGCACCACTGCACTTCAGCCCGGGCAACAGAGTAAGACTGTCTCAAAAAAAAAGAAAAAAGAAAAAAGAAAAGGAAGGAAGGGTAAAAACTGCTTAGAGACTTGTTCTACCACTTAACAGTCATGTGCATATGTACTAGCAAATTTTTAAACACTCTGAGTGTATCTGCAAAATGAAGTTAACTCTCTTACAATGCCTTACCCTTCACTAAAGATTTTTGTAATGATCAGGAGGAAATGAGAAAAAATGTTCTGGAAATTTTAAAGCCTTAACAAAAAACCCAAGGGTGGTGGTTCACACCTGTAATCCCAGGATTTTGGAAGGCTGAAGCAAGCGAATTGCTTGAGTCCAGGAGTTCGAGATCAGCTTGGGCAACATGGTAAAACCGTCTCTACAAAAAAAATTAGCTGAGTGTGGTGGATTGTACCTCAGTTCCAGCTACTCAGGAGGCTGAGGTGGGAGGACAGTCTGAGCCCAAGAGTTCAAGGCTGCAGTGAGCTGTGACCTTGCCGCTGCACTCCAGCCCAGGAGAGAGATGAGACTGACTCACTCTCACTCCCTCTCTCTCTCTCCCTCTCTCTCACACACACGACACACACACACTCTCACACACCTCACATACACACACACGAGATACATTCCATTGTCAGAGCAATGTCAAAACCAGCATTGAAAACATTCGTAAATTTTATTTTATACCTGATAATCATGTGGTATCCAGTATGTAAGCTGGTCAAGGTATAAGGGAAAAAATAGTTCTGGTCCAGCGAATACACATTTTGAAACTACGAAATTATTCTAACAAAGCCACATAAATAGACAGTTTTGTATAAAGTGACATTGTAAGAGAAAATAATAGAAGCAATCTATAGATCCATCACTAGGAGATTAAAGTACACCATATCTCCATAAAAAACTTTGTAGCCACTAAAATTAATGGGATACAAATATTACCCTGAAAACATGATTCCAGATTATCAAGTAAGAAAGTTAAGACAGTATATTAAAACATGTTTCTATATATACAGAAAAACTGTTCCTGTGGTTTTACTGCTTTCATAATTTGTTTTAATTTTCAATAAGCATGCATCATTTCTACTAAAGACACTGTAATTTTTTAAAGCACATCAACACAAAAGTATGGTATTACAGAAACAGTCACGGATTGTCTTCAATACATTCTTATTTTTTACATCCACCTCAGCTCCAGCAATCTTTATACTTTCTTAGCCAATAATGCATAACTATACCTTTACATTTCAACTGTTATTTTCCAATAATGTACAGGTTTGGGTAACTTAGTTTAACTTTTAAAAATTATTTTTTGGGGCTAGGAGCAGTGGCTCACGCATGTAATCCCAGGACTTTCGGAGGCCGAGGCGGATCAATCACCTGAGGTTAGGAGTTCAAGACCAGCCTGGCCAACATGGTGAAACCCCATTGCTACTAACAAAAAAAAAATACAAAAATTAGTCGGACGTGGTTGTGGGCGCCTGCAGTCCCAGCTACTCAGGAGGATGGGGCAGAAGAATCACTTAAACTAGGGAGATGGAGGTTGCAGTCAGTCAAGATCGCACCACTGCACTCCAGTCTAGGCAACAGAGTGCGACTTTGTCTCAAAAAAAAAAAAAAATGGGGGACATTTATATGCAAATAAGTATTATGCAACAACCCTACAAAGTATATGATGTTGAGTGGGAGAATCTCAATGATAAGTACCACATACTAAAAGACAGCATTAGATGATGCAGCAGAAAAATGTCTTACTTACCTATGCAGCATGTCTGGGGCCTGGTTCAGCAGTGTGTAATATTGTCTCACAAATTCCCGCCCGACCAGCAGGGGACTAGGCTTCTCCATCACCATTGCTTTGGTCAATTCAACCTGGGGGGAAAAGAGTCAAATATGTCCAAACCTGAAGGATCAAACACAGGGGAAAAGACCGAATCATTTAGCTGAAACCAACTCAGAGACAAGATCACTTCAGCAAGTCGTTTAAAACACTAACAAACATCATAAAAACAAACAGAACCCAGAGACCAGTTGAGATTTTATACAAAGGTATTGCAATCGTATAAATACAAAAGGGGGAAATCATTATGAAAAATTCATCATTATCCCTAATATTCAATATATAAGAACCTCAAAGGTATGTATTTCCAACCTACATCCCACTATAATTTTCTTGTTTTGTTTTTGAGGCAGAGTCTCACTCTGTTGCCCAGGCTGGAGTGCAGTAGGATGATCTCAGCTCACCACAACCTCCACATCCCAGGGTCAAGCGATTCTCCTGCCTCGGCCTCCCGAGTAGCAGGGACTACAGCGCACGCCACCATGCCCGGCTAATTTTTGTATTTTCCGTAGAGACAACGGGGTTTTAGTATGTTAGTCAGGCTGGTCTCAAACTCCTGACCTCATGATCTGCCCGCCTCGGCCTCCCAAAGTGCTGGGATTACAGATGTGAGCCACAGCACCCGGCAATTTTCTTAAGTTATTAAACCCAAATAACAGTGTTCCAGTTATAAAGTTATAAGCACATTCTTACTTGAGGCAATATTAGACTCAAAGGCAATAATCTTAAACAACACAGCTTTGACATCCAGAGACAAACGATCACATTTTCTGGCCCATCTAAATCAGATAAACTTTTAGAACAGCATCTTTTAAAAAGAAACTACAAAACTAAAAATTCTCAATATGCTTACTACTTCATTCTATAATGTAATAAAAAAAATTTTCAAAATAAAATGGGGAAGTTAGCAAACAAAAATGCTTACACTCAAAATAATTCCTACTGTATCAAAATTGTGATAATTTAAAGTTAACACCTTTGAGTGCCAAGAAAGGCACCTGTCCCATAAGAAGTCCAATTATTGTCAGCTCTTACCAAAAAACACTTTTTGAATTAAAACCCTGAAATGAGATCATTCCAGCTTTTCATTCATGGGAGAAGAGATAAAATTATCCCAAACTTAAACATAAAGGCAAACAGAGATAACGTACAGATTTAATTACCACAGAAAAGAAAAATTTTAGCTTTTTTTTTTTTAAACAGGATAGACAAAATAGATTGATCCATTTCTAAACAAGCAATTTGTGAAGATATATTTACTCTCACCTAGTTCATCTTTGCATTATTCTTGAATATCTATTCCAATTAGTATTTATTTCACCAATGCCTGTTATTGTCCCCAAAACTACAGCCACTAAGATCAATATGAAGGTTCCCAGTCATACTAGGAGTATTTCGCCTTCAGGCATGTGTATTGAGGATATCAGTAAGAAGAATCTGGATCCTAAGTCTTAGATTAATGTACTTTAAAAGTTAGCTGGCCACGGTGGCTCACGCCTGTAATCCCAGCACCTTGGGAGGCTGAGGCAGGCGGATCACTTTGTCATTAACATAACAGTTTATATCATTCTGCAAACTAGGGTCTCAATTAGCATTTAATTTTCCAAACAGATTCTACTTTGAGTTGAGACTGTCAACTTCAGAAACATGCAACAGCTGTTAGTCAAACCAAATTTTCAATATTCTCGTACTGAAGTTTCAACATTAGATTTGCCTCAAATACCCTTATAGTTTCACATTTACACTGTAAACAGTTCCATTTGAGTGGCAGCTGGCTCCTAAAGTCACTCCTTTAACGTAAATAAATATATTATCTATTGATAATAAATATCCACCAAAGAGCTCAAGGGAAATAGTAGCAGTATTTTTTTTTTTTTTTTTTTGAGACGGAGTCTTGAAGACTCCGGTAGCCCGGGCTGGAGTGCAGTGGCCAGATCTCAGCTCACTGCAAGCTCCGCCTCCCAGGTTTACGCCATTCTCCTGCCTCAGCCTCCCAAGTAGCTGGGACTACAGGCGCCCGCCACCTCGCCCGGCTAGTTTTTTGTATTTTTTAGTAGAGACGGGGTTTCACGGTGTTAGCCAGGATGGTCTCGATCTCCTGACCTCGTGATCCGCCCGTCTCGGCCTCCCAAAGTGCTGGGATTACAGGCTTGAGCCACCGCGCCCGGCCAGCAGTATTTTTTTTAATTCCACATGACTAAATATGTATTTCCTTTTAGAAAAAAAAATGAAACTATACTGCTTCACTGCTTTAAAAAAATATAAGTCCTAAATTAAAATAGTCAAAGGCTTCACAAACTCTACATTAGTCATGGTCAGATAAAACATACTAAATAAAGAATACAAACTTTTTCCCAAATATTAAGTTTTTTAAGAGCAGAGACCATTTCTTACCCAACCTTTTGGCCCCAAAACTTAATGTCTAACACATAATAGACACAATTTTTTTATTCAACCTTCTCATACAAAGAGGTTAGAATTTTATACTAGCAGAGTTGATTTCTGACCATCTAACTAACAAAACTAACTTACCAGATTTTCCAGCATTTAGATAACATAACACTGTTTCTTTAATTATTAAAAAATGTTTGAGATTAGTCTGGGCAACAACAAAGCAAGACCCTATCTCTGAAAAAATGAAGAAGAAAATATTAGTTAAGTGTAGTGGCACATTCCTGTAAGTCTCAGCTACTCAGGTGGCTGGGGCAGGAGGAATGCTAGGGCCCAGAAGTTTGAGGCTGCAGTGAGCTATCATCATGCCACTGCACTTCGGCCTGGGTGCCAGAGCAAGACTCCATCTCAAAAAAATAAAGTATAAAAATAAACATAAATATAAGAACACTGCCCAGACACAGCGGATCACACCTGTAATTCCAGCACTTTCAGAGGCCGAGGTGAGCAGATCACAGAATCAAGAGATTGAGACCATCCTGGCCAACATGGTGAAGCACTATTTCTACTAAAAATACAAAAATTAGTCGACCGTGGTGGTATGCACCTATAATTCCAGCTATTTGGGTGGCTGAGGCAGGAAAACTGCTTGAACCCAGGAGGCGGAGGCTGCAGTGAGCCGAGATCGTACTACTGCACTCCAACCTGGGCGACAGAGCATGACTCCGTATCAAAAAAAAAAAAAAAAAAAAGAATGTTTAGGTAAGTTCTTCACTGATCAAAGACCACACACTGAAAGTTTAGTGAATAATTTTGTTATTCTCCGTTAAAAAAAATCTGGGCTGGACTTAGTGGCTCACGCCTATAATCCCAGCACTATGGGAGGCCAACACAGACAGATCACTTGAGGCCAGGAGTTCGAGGTGAGCCTGGCCAACATAGTGAAACCCTGTCTCTCCTAAAAATACAAAAATTAGCCAGGCATGATGGCAAACTCAGGAGGCTGAAGCACAAGAATCACTTGAACCTGTGAGGCAGAGGTTGCAGTGAGCCAGGATCACACCACTGCACTCCAGCCTGGGTGACAGAGCAAGACTTCGCCTTTTAAAAAAAAATAAAATAAAATAAAATAAAATAAAAACCTGTTTCTTTGATCATTCACAGCAAAAAAAGAAGAAGGAAAATGTAAATTTTGGCAATTTGAATCTATATACTGTAATAAATCCTAAAAAATTGTAAACCATCTCTCTGAAATCTTCATCTTTTCTGGCCCAAAAGTAAAATACAAGCTATGAGAAATGTGAACATAATACCTCTTGAGAAAGAATTCTCACTGTTGTTCATCAACTCTCAATTCTATCAAATCTAAAAATAATTAAGCAAATTTAAACAGATTAGTCACAGAAAGGCCGGGCGAGGTGGCTCACGCCTGTAACACCAGCACTTTGGGAGACCAATGCAGGCAGATCACGAGGTCAGGAGTTCGAGACCAGCCTGACCAACATGGCAAAACCCTGCCTCCACTAAAATTACAAAAAAATTAGCCAAGCATGGTGGCGTGCGTCCATAATCTCAGCTACTTGGGAGGCTGAGGCAGGAGAATCACTTGAACCCAGCAGACGGAGGCTGCAGTGAGCCGAGATCACGCCACTACACTCCAGCCTAGGCAACAGAGCGAGACTCCATTAAAAAAAAAAGATTAGTCACAGAAAAGACAGTTTTGCCAGTGACTACTCTGCTGTTACAGACATTTTATGAAACCTATGAATTACCTCTAGGGGGGAATAATTTTTAAATAAAAATGTATCCATTATCAATGAAAACACATGCTAGTATCAGAAGGGGAAAAAAGAAAATATATGCTAAAAATTTCCAAGATTCTCCCTCATTTATAAATACCCTCAGCACACTAAGTCCTTTTCTACAGAGGTTTTGAAAATTTCTACAACTATGGACTTTGGCTGTTCCTAATGTAACGGCATACACCAATGCATGTTGAAATATAAATAATATTCTTAAGAATGATATACACTGATACCATTAAGATCTACAAAGATCATGACCTTGAGTTTACCAGTTCTAACTGAACCATCCAAATTTAAGACAAAGTTTAAGAGTTGTCAAAGGCTACCTTTAACATGAGTAAAATATGACAAAATAACTTTGAAATTGAGTGTTATTTTTAAATCGTGAATAAACATTTCAAAGACAACAAAAGGAAACCCCCAAAATTTATTTAACCAATTCTCACTAGGGAAAATTCTCCAACACCATTCACTTGCTGTGACCTTGAGCTATAACTTAATCTCTCTGCACCTCAATTCTAACGTCTGTAAAATTAAAATCAGAATTATAGCAATTAAGTGCCTGACAGTAAGCAGGAAATGTTAGCTATTATTACTATCAGTATTAAAATTATTAACTATAATGAAGAAAACCATTTCTACATCCCACTCTCTTGTGTCACCTGGATGGGTATTTTCCTTATTCTCCTAGAGATTAAAATGGAAGAGTATTTCCTAAAGGAGTTAAAAAAAAAAAATCCCAAGCATCTAACATAAAACTTTATCTACCTTTTGGGTGAACTACAGCTGATCCTTCAACAAGGTGAGAATTAGGGGCATGGAGAGCCCAGAATTGAAAATCTGTGTACGACCTGACTCCTCAAAATTTTAACCACTAATGGCACGTTGGTGACCAGAAGCCTTACCAATAACATAACGAGTCATTTAACTATTTGTAGGTTATATTATATACTGTATTCTTATAATGAAGCTAAAGAAAATAAGAAAATCATATGCAAAATACATTTACAGTACTGTATATGTTTATGCTGTCTGTTTAAAAGACAAATCACCTCTCTGAAATGGCAGGTAACCACAGCTGCAGACCTCAACCTATGGTACAAATCAAGCAATTTAATATTTCCTTGTAATGTCATAATTTTTCTGTTTCTTGGGAGTGCTTTCAGAATCATTAGTGATACGTCGTATGGGTCCCATGGTGTTATTCAAGGCTTTCAGTATTGTATTAAACATGATGAGAAATACTCAACGAAAAGAAATCACTTTTTACTGCATTCAAATTTACCGGAGAAAAGAACCGCTCGCATAAAGATGATTAGCATCACACAGTGCTGTAAGCAAATTGCAGTATTTACAGGAGGTGGATAGGGAAAAAAATTATAGTACAGTATATACTAAGGTTAATTTTATGCAGTTATAACTTAATACTGTATCTTTACATTTGTTGACATTTCTCTTGACTGCAAATGGTGCCCTGAATGGTCTCCAAGTGTTTGTGTGGGTTCATTTTGATACATTTTAACCCTGTAATAAGATCTGTAATAGACTTGTGTATATTTTATGGTAGTAAATAACAGCATCCACATATATTTTATGCATTCATGACAAACCTTCTTCTCAATTTTTTTTATTATTTCTAGGCTATTCAGTTTGTGAGCTTTTTCAAATTGTTACAAATCTCCAAAAAACAATTTCCAAAATATTCATTGAAAAAAAAATCTGCTCAAGTGGACCTGAGCAGTTCATACCCATGTTTGTTCATGGTTCAACTGTACTACATGAACTTTCAAATTTTCCACTTGATCCCAAGTTTCCAGATTGCATAGTAACTTTAAAGAAACTCCCCATCAATAATTGTGCTGAAGTTAACATAAAAACGTTAAGGGTCTAAAGAACTATGAGCATTATCAGTCAGGCGCCATGGCTCACCCCTGTAATCCCATCACTTTGGGAGGCAGAGGCAGGCGATCACGAAGCCAGGAGATAGAGATCATCCTGCCTAACGCCCGTCTCTACTAAAAATACAAAAAAACTGGCTGGGCATGGTGGCGGGCACCTGTAGTACCAGCTACTCAGGAGGCTGAGGCAGGAGAATGGCGTGAACGTGGGAGGCGGAGCTTGCAGTGAGCCAAGACCGCGCCACTGCACTCCAGCCTGGGTTACAAAGAGCTGGGCGGGCGGGGGGAGAGGATTATCTATCTATGAGCATTATCTTCCAATTTTTAACAGACAGATGGGCAGGGAAACATGAAGGCAGACAATACTCCACCTGCATTTTTAATGGCAAAGCTCACTCTATAAAGTAGCCAAATGCCTTCATAGCCCATTTTAGTGCCAGTTTTATAAGAAAATATAATATATAATAAAAGATTAGTATCTAGAATGTATATAAAACTGCATACAAATCATTAAAAGAATAACCCAAGAGAAAAATAGGTAAATGAAATGGAGTTGCCAATTCTCAGAAAAGTACTAAATGGACAGCAAACAAAACAGAGTAAGTAACCAGGAAAATGCAATTAATAAATTCTCTCACTTCTCACAGGGGATACCTTACAAGACATGCGCCAAAGTATTAAAATCTCAGTCAACACCAAACATTGGCAACTAAGTAAAAAAAGAGCCTGCAGGACTGCTGAAGATGAAGTCTCAAATGGTACAACCACAGTGGAGAACAATTTTGCCATTATTTAATAAAATCAAAAACACTCTGATGAAAATCTTGTAGTTCTCTTCTAGGTACGTATACAAAAGAAACTCACCCAAGACAAAACAAAGTCACACAAGACAAAAACAAGTAACTGTCACCTTATTTCTAAAGTACAACATTGGTAACAATCGACATGTCCATCAAATACGGAATGGATATTAAGTTGTGGTTTACTGGCATTAGGGAAACCTCTATATCTAAGACAACCATATGAGAGCACTTTTAAGACTGAAAACAACTCCTATTAATTATGTCAGGTTAACTGAAGTGAATCAGGAGTGTCCCTGGCAAACTAAGACATATGTCACCCTATTTATGCCTGCCAGAAAGTGAGCACAGAACTCAAAAACATTATTAAAAAGAAAAATCAGTTCCCAAATATGTACTGTGTGATAACATTACATATATTTAAAAGTGTATTTAGTATACACAAATACCAGGTATCGTACACAGATACACAGGCTGGACATAAAAAGACAAATGGATCCATGAAACAGAATGGAGTTCACTAACATATCCACACGGACAACTGTATTTCAAAAATTGCAAAGACAACTCAGTGGAAAAAGTACACTCTTTTCAACAACTGGTATTGAAACAATTAGATATCATATGAAAAAAACAAAAACCAGAACCTCAATTCATGCCTCACACCACATACAAAATTTAACACAAAATGATTCAGTGTAATAAAAGTGTAAAACCCAAAACTACACTTCTAGGGAAAACTTGCATGACACTAAGCAAAGATTTTAGACACACCAAAAGCAAATGAAGAAAGCAAAATGATCATGTAGACTGCCTCAAAATTAAAACCATCTGCTCTGCAAAGACCCCATTAAAAGAATGAAATGGCAAGCAGGCAAGCCACAAATTAGGAGTAAATATTTGCAAAGCATTTATTTATTTATTTATTTATTTATTTATTTATTTTAGAGGGACTCTTCCACTGTCACCCGGGCTGGAGTGCAGTGGTGCTCACCATAACCTCCACCTCCCAGATTCAAGCAATTCTCATGCCTCAGCTTCTCAAGCAGCTGGGATTACAGGCACGCACTACCACGCCCAACTAATTTTCGTATTTTTAGTAGAGATGAGGTTTCACCATGTTGCCCAGGCTGGTCTCGAACCCCTGGCCTCAAGAGATCCACCTGCCTCGGCCTCCCAAAGTGCTGGGATTACAGGTGTGAGCCACCACGCCCAACTCATACCTCTAATTTTTAAAAAACTCCTATCCAGAATATATAAAGTACTCTCATGACTGTAATCCCAGCACTTTGGGAGGCCAAGGCGGGCAGATCACCTGAAGTCAGCAGTACGAGACTAGCCTGCCCAACATGGTGAAACCCCGTCTCTACTAAAAATACAAAACTTAGCCGGGTATGGTGGTGGATGCCTGTAATCCCAGCTAACTCAGGAGGCTGAGACAGAAGAATCACCTGAACCCAGGAGGCAGAGGATGCAGTGGGCAGAGATGGCACCATTGCACTCCAGCCCGAGCAACAAGAGCGAAAGTCTGTCTCAAAAAAAATTAGTTATTAAGTAACCAGTCCCATAAAATATGAGCAAAAGATTTAAAGATATTTCGCCAAAGAAATTATATGAATGCCAAATGAAAAATGCTGATCACTAGCAATTACAGAAATGCAAATTAAAACCTGTGAGGTACCACTAAACACCTGTCACAATGACTAAAATTAAAAAGATTGACCATACACACTGTTAGCCAACATACTGGCAGAATCGGAACCCTCCAAACATTGCTGGCAGCAATGTAAAATGGTACAACCACTTTAGAAAACAGGGAGTTTCTTTAAAAGTTGGGCATACATCTACTACATGATCTAAACATTCCCCTATTAAGCATTTACCCAAGAGAAATAAAGGCATATACCCATACAAAGACTTGTACACAAAGTTCAGAAGCTTTATTCGTAATAGTCAAAAAGCTGGAAATACAGCTTTTGTGTTTCAATGCTCACCAACAGGTAAACCAATAAATTGTGATATACCTACACAACAGACTAGCACTGAGCAATTAAAAAAAGAACATAAGGTATTTACACAAAAATTCTAAAAAATGCAAAGTAACCTACAGTGATAGAAAGATCAAGGATTTCCTGCAGGGAGAAAGAAGGGTGGGAGCAACAAGCAAGAAAGAGGGAAAAGGAACATGAGAAAACTTTTGGGGGTAATGGATAGGTTCACAATCTTGATTGTGGTGATGGTTTCATGGGTATACATTTTTTTAAGAGTCTGCTATGTCACCCAGGCTGGAGTGCAGTGGCAAGACCATAGGTCACTGCAGCCTCAAACATCTGGGCTCAAGTAATCCTCTCTGCCGCCTCAGTCTTTCGAGAAGCTGGGATTACAAAAGGTGTCTGAAATTATCAGGCAGTACATTTTAAAAACATGCAGTTTATGTCAATTATACCTCAATAAAGCTATTTTTAAAAATTACCCCATCAATAAAACAGCCTGGAAAGATGTGAAGAAGATCCCTGGAAGGAAGGGAATGGAAACCCATATAGAAAAAAAAGGAGTCTTAAAGGGCAATGCAAAATGTCAAATGTTAATTCTGAGTACAATAGTATTTAAGTGGTCTTTTTACTTTAATGAAGTTGTCAAAAACACCAAAGAAAACAGCAAGTGTTTGTGTGTACTAACTTGAGCATATATTAAATTTTTGTAAATTTTGTTTCAGGATTATGCTATGTATTCAAAAATTTGATATTTGGTTCTCTAAATCGTAGGAATTTAGAAACAAAATATTTTCCCAGAACCAGAGTAATGTGAATACAGAAGCCAATGTCTGTGCTTAGAGTGAGAGAAGTATCAACATCACTGGGCCTGCTGTCAATCTATTTTTCCAAACTCTTTGCATTTACCACCTGTCACCGTCCTTCAAAATTCTTCCTGACAGCTCCCTGGAGAAATGGTTAATTCTGGACCTGAGATAGGCAAAATACAAGATAAGCCTGAAATAACTGGTAATTAATGAAAGAAAAAACATGCTTTCAAAAAATAGAAAAGACAGGGAAGTGTCAAAAGGACAAAAGAGCCAAAAAAAAAAAAAAAAAAAGCTGGAACAACATGAACAACAAAATAATCTGTGGCCCGCACAGTGGCTCACACCTGTAATCCCAGCACTTTAGAGGCCAAGACAAGAGGATTGCTTGAGCCCAGGAGTTCGAGACCAGCCTGGACGATATTTTATAAAAATATAAAATAAATAATCAAAAATAAGTAAATATCAGCAAGGATAATTGTGGATTACAACCCAAAGAATAAAATTAATACCGATGGTCTATAGTGATATAAATGAAAAAAAGAAAAAATATGAAGAATACACAAATCTTCCTTACAGGAAATTTATACTGTAGAAGGAATGAGGGAAATAAAAAAAAAAAAATCACCATTAGAACTCAACAGTAATAATAGCAGTAATAATAATGGATCTTGTCTAAGATCCATTAAAATGGTAAAATTAATGAGGGGAACTTTATTTGATTGGCTTCGAAGCATCTCCCCCAAAATACTAACAGTAGCTTCAATATATGTCCACAAATTCACATTCTCCTCCCTCTAGAAAGTAGAGCCTAATTCCCTTCTCTCCTTGAGTGTGAGCTGGACTTGGTGACTAGCATCTAAGGAATAGTATGTGAAGGGGAAAAAATACTAACCTGACAGATTAACCAAATCATCAGGTTAAATTCATTCAACCAGTTATATATTATGGACACCCAATATGTGATAAAAGTAATTTCTGTGGTATTCTTCCCCCAAAAATCCGTAACTTCAGTCTAATCATAACATCAAATCCAAATGAGATCAAGTGTCATGGTCATGAAAGACAAGAGGCAAGACAAACTGACACAGATCAGGAGACTACATACAATGTGGCATCTTGAACTGGATCCTAGAACAGAAAAAGGACATTACTAGAAAAACTAAGGAAATCCAAATAAAGTCTTTCATTAACAGTATTTTATCTATGTCAATTTCTCAGTTCTGCTAAATGTACCTTGATTATGTAAGATGTTAACACTGGATAATGGGTATGTTAAGACCTCTCTATGACAAGTCTTCCAGAAATCTTATTTTATCTCAAAAATACCATTTTCCTGAAAGAAAAAAAACTTCAGGAATCAGAATACTTAACAACTATCTTTTATCTCAGTGTATCCCTTCCCCACTCCGAAGTTAAAACCTACTCAGGTTCATAAAGAAAAACCTTCATTCTTTCTCATCAAGTGAAAATATATGTTACAGTTAATACTAATGCTCATCGGCAAAATTCTTAAACCGATGATCAAGACAGGTGGATACACTCCAGGGAAATCTAGGCGACCTCAGAGTGCAGAAACAAGGGTGTACTTAAGGCACAGCCTATAGCTTTGCATAAACAGCATATGGGAGAAGCCTGCAAGAGCAGGTAGGTGTCACATTCATACATTCCAGATTCAAAATCCCTCTAAGTTTTTTAAATTAAGGAAATAAGCTGACTATAGTACCCTATTAGGTACCACATGCTCTTCAAAACAGTTTTTACAATTCAGTTTCAGAGCGCCAATTCACTTCTTAGTGTAAGTATGGTAATACCACAGGTGTGAAAGCACTTTCAAAATACGCAAAGGGTTACACAAATACATAATGATGCTTTATATAGCCAATGAAGTTAATAGCCACCAAAGATTACACCCCGACAAAGTAGATGTGTATGCCATCCAGGAAGCCAAATTTATCTCAATCATCTTTAATCTTTACTTTTTATTAAGTACCTAAGATACAACACACATACCAAAAACGTATTACATGACAGACTGGCCATCTGACAGAAGAGGGACTCTATCACAAAGTCTCCTGAAGACCTTATTTACTAAGCTACAGGCTGTGAGGGCAATTTTTTTGAAATTGCTTTCCACCTTGTAAGACAGAATATTAAGACACTATTCATGTGTTAAGACATTATTCATGTGGATGAATTATTCCTACTCTTAACCTTATCACCTGGTTTGCAATTTGGCCTTCCCAACTAAAGACAGACAGGATGTCCAAGAATACTCAAAAAAAAAAAAAAAAGTAAATAGCTGATTTCTGAGATGTAAAATTATAAACCTAGTTTGCCACCACACTGTGATCACCAACTACATGTAAGATAACAGTTGCTGAATCTAAATTTAACTCCAAGGCTTGGAAGGGCAGTACTGCACTACCAAAGGTTTTTCCCACTTGGTGTGGACAAATTACTGGGGGGGCGGACGAGGCTTCCTTTCTTTATCTTTTTTTTTTTTTTTTTTAACCTACCTACTTCCACAATTATTCATTCTTCTTCCTAAAGTCAGTAATAGTTTTGTCCAAGGAAGCCAAAGCACAATATAATTAAACAAACAACATACAATGCCTATTTGAATTCTGAAACAAAAAAAATATCAATTTGCAAACTGTTAAAAGACCAAGTGGGTACTTTTATCAGACTGACAAAAATAAAAAATTGTAAAATTGGCTTTAGTCACAAATGTAAAGCTTTATGTTAAATTTTATCTTTTAACACTAACCCCATCAATCCTAAGGACGATATAAAATTCACAAACTTTTTCAAAAACTTAAAACTGCCTTCTGCCGTTCACTTTCTATGCAAAATACTAGAACGAGTGGGGAAAAAAAAGAAAAACCATAAGTTACAAAAGAAAAACTGCTCTAAGTAGGTCACAAACCAACATTACCAAAATCTCCTAATGTTCCCTGGTGGACTGTCAGCTGAGAACAGCAAACTGAGTTAAACAAAGAACTGTCTACTTTTCTACCTGTAAGAGGTACAAAAGCTAGACTTTTCTACCGGTAAGCAGCTCCAATGGTAGGGATGTAGGGCGGCCTTGCCAAGCCTTACATTACCACAATTTGCTTCAACTCACTAGTTCCTGATAAAGGAATGCACAAGTGATCAGCTGGAGCACCAGTCTGTGAAATAATCACGTAATTTGCATATTCCTGCCCAAGTGATAACCATTTGCCTGAGGCCAAGAACTGTATTTTTTTTTTTAATATTTTAAGTAGAAACTAACAAAATTTTCCCTCAATAATGCGTAAGGTAATTTCATTCTATTTTGCCTCAAGCAGTAATAAAATTAGCTGGACTCAAGCTTTAACAGTTTAAATGCAGATCATTCTAGTGTTTTTCCATTTGACAACTTAAATTGCTCGTCTTTAAGTCTAAGTTAAAATGCTAATTCAATAGTTAACCAGTCTGTAAGGGCAGGTAACCGGAATTGCTACACCAGGAAAGTTCCAAGTAAATGTTACTTGGAACACTGTTACATTATAACGCATAACAGCTTCGCTAGAAAGAGTTTCTAGAACATGTTTATAGAAACGTTTATGTTTATAGAAGCGTTTCTATAACATAGGAAGATTTATTTCACTAAGCCAAGGAGTATGCTGGCTTTTAAATAACCTAAAATATGGTAACTACTAGAAAAATATAATCTCAAGTGTCTGAAGAAAAGCATCCTGTTTCTGCATATACACAGGAACCCAGCAGAGTAAATGCTAAATAAACGGAGTGTGTACACAAACTTTCATCCACTGATCTCGACTGTCACAGTTGTTTTTTCCAAGACATCTCCAACACCAGTAATTCAGCCAGGGTGACACGCGCCACAGAGATCAAATGTATATCGTAACTGGGCGCCATCCTTTCCATTCCAATTCCGTATTTTAACCCACAGATGCTAGTGAGATCTGAAACTCGTTGCTTTGCACCTCACTTCCTTCAACTATAAAGTTAATCTTCTCAAGGTCTTTCTCCAAAAGCCTCCTCCAATTAAAAAAAAAAAAAATAGAGAAAAAAAAATTCAACGTCTAAAACCGGAGCCTAACTTCCCGCTGGCGGGAATTTCCCATCACCAATCTGAGTTTCAAACCCGATGAGGAACACAGTCGATGTTCATTTGCACTTACTCATCGTTTTCCCTACTTTTTTCCAGAAGTTACTGTGGCGGCACATCTACCCACGGCCTGTACGAATACACGTAGAAAAGCAGCCCAAACCCTTTTCCTTTGTCACATTCCCACTATCAACCCTTGTCTCCCTGGAAGCCCAGAACTAGCCCAAGTACAAATGCCGCTGCAGCCTGCTCGGCAGGTGGCCTTTTGAGGCTGATGCTGTCCCGAGGGACAAGTGCTCTGGGGGCAAAGAATAAAACAGGCTTGGGAAGCGGGGGACTCGGAGTCAGAGGGCCCGGCGTCAGCAAATCCCCGCCCTTCCCGTGCGTGCCTGTGACCCCGCTCTCCAGACCCTTGCCTTGGGCCGCTACGAAAGGACAGCCGTACCCACCTCGCCGATTCACTGCGACAATCAAATCAAAGGCAGAAAAGCGGCTCCGCACAGTGCCGGGCACACAGCGAGAGCGTGGAAAGAACACTGGTTGTTACTATCACTCCGTGCACTCGCTGCTCCCTTTCCTCCCTGCAAAACTGAAGGCACTTCTGCGGCGCGCGGACCACAAGACTCCAGACTTTAGTGCTGCACCCACCCTTAAACGAAAGCCTCCTTCTGGTCCGAACCGACTGGATCTCTTGGCCAGGGGACGAAAAGACTCCGCAGGCGCGTGGCGGAGTGGGTGGCGGGCGGGAAACGCTGGGCCCAGAGCCCCTAGTCCCCGAGACCGCCCTGGGGCCCGGGCGGCGGCCGCGACTCACTCCCGCCCCGCGTGGCCGTTGAACGCAGCACGCGCACGCGGCGGACACGGCCACGCGCCCCAGTCGGGAGGGGAGGGGGAGCGGGGAGCCGCCGCGCTCCCGTCCGTCCGCCGCGCGCGCCTGCGGCCGTTGGGGCTGGGGTGGGGGTGGGGGACGCGCCTGGCGCGGCCGCCGCGAGCGCCACTCAGACTTCTCCGTCTCACAATTGCCGCGGCTCGGCTTAGTCCTCTGGCTGCCCTGCCCCGCCCACACCCCTGCATACCTACCTGATTGAGCTGGAGAGGAACTAGCTGTGCTCCACAGCACCAAGGATAGCAGAAACCCCTCACGCAACTGCGTCCGCACACACGCGTGCTCCGCCGCCGGTTTATATAGCTGCCACTCACCCTAACTTGTTACGGCCAGGTCGGGCGACGGGATGACCAATCCCGACCGCGTCCTCCGGGCTCTTCGAACAGCAATTGGGCACTTACTGGGGATGAAGGCGTGGCTCTTGATTGGCTTTGACTCATGCCTATGAGACTGTGAGGATCTCGTTTCCCTAGTAACAGATCGGCACTAAGAGAGACCAATAACCGAAAAGTACAATAGAAAGGCGGGTGAGCAGTTCTTTGACTGATACCCAGAGTAGCCAATAAATATGCGGGGCTGCTCTTATTCGTTAACACGTCTTCCCCTGGGCGGAGATCCGTTTTCCATGCAGGAGCGGTTGCGCCACAAGGTGGGGCCCGTGTACTTTGGGGAAGTAAACCCCTAGCAACTAGGAGGCGGGCGCCCGAGAGGCCAAGACAGCCTGTGGCCAATCGCAATGCCGGAAGGAGTTGATAGACACGGAGGTTGCGCTGCTCGGAAGAGACCGAGCCCCAGGGCGACCGTGCCCTCTGGGCGGTTGTGAGGCTATGCAGGCTGCGGGTTCTGCTCTCTTTCCTTTCTTTCCCTGACTTGCTGGGTCCCGGCTCTGAGGCGTGCACACCGCCTTTTCTGCACAGTTTGGTACCTGTGGGGAACCAAGTGGCAAAGTTTCCCGGGTGGTTTTGTTTTTATTACAACTTTTTTCTTACATACGACGGCCAAGGGCCTTTCTGCCCTCACCATTACTCAGCACTGCTGTGGGGCACGGGAAGGAAAGTCGCTCCTGCGCCGCCTGCGGGCTCCCGCCGGAAGGTCGCCAGTGGAAGCGCCTGGGAGCGCGCCCTTCCGCCAGGCGCTTCCGGGCGGGTGCTGCGAGGCGGCCGCTGCGAGGCGGCCGCGGGCGTGTGGCGAGGCTCCCTTTGTGGCGGCTGAGGCACGGTGTTCCCCGCGTGCTCCAGTGTAGTTTGGGCCCTCGCACCACGTCTCGAGCCTGGGCACTATTGTTCAGCCTCCAATTGCCGCGGATGGGGGCTTATTCTCGTCGCTACGCCTTTAAAGGGCAACTCATCCCCTCCTCCTGGCGTCTCAGGCACTGGCGGGGCTATAACTCATGGCTGGGCGGCCCTGCGTGGGTCGCTGTGGGCATTTTCTGTGGAAATAGCTTTGGTTCCCAGCCGTCAGGCACAGACACGCCCCGGTTTGTTTTCGTTCGGGCATGTGACGAGGCGGGAGGGTCTCCCGCGGAGTTTCGCTGAGAATTTTGGAAATGAAGCACATGGAGCGCCTATGTGGGGGTAGAGAGGCCGAGCTGCAAGGAGCACGGGCGCTGGCCTCAGCCTGTGGGGAGCCGGGCCCGCTCGCCTTCCTGCGCCTGGCTAACCCGAGCCTGGAACTCGGGAAGCCCAGGAGCGAAGTGAAAGCCCCTTCTGGTCTTTCAGGGCTCCACGCCCGCAGCAGCCCGGCTCCGTCGGAGTCAGTGGAGCCCCAGGCCTGGGTCCGAGTTGAGCGAGACGCTGCTCTGGCTCGCGATTGCCCGGGCGCTCCCAAAACCAGGGAACAGTCCCCAGGAGAGAAGCCCCTGAAGTTTCCTGGAGCAGGGAATCTCCAAGATCCTGTTCTGCAAAGGAATCTGGACTTTATTCTGAGGGCCGTGGAGAACCCCTGCAAAGTTTTTTAAAAGGTGGACTAAGAAAAAAAAAAAAAAGTGGACTAAGATTGGCATTTCACAACATGACTCTTCAAATTGAAACACTAAGAAGATTGGCGAAACTTAACATTTACAGATTAGTAATTTAACCCAGGTGACCCGCCATGAGGGACATGGCTACCCTTCATTTTTGGAGGGAATTTTAAGTGATACAGATCTTTTTGCCAAGCAATTTTTTTTTTTTTTTTTTGAGATGGATTCTCACTCTGTCGCCCAGGCTGGAGTGCAATGATGTGGTCTCGGCTCTCTGCGACCTCCGCCTCCCGAGTTCAAGCGATTTTGCTGCCTCAGCCTCCTGAGTAGCTGGGATTAAGGGAGGAGACTACCTCTCATATCGTCTGATGCCCAATTTCTGCCTCCAAAGAAAGAAGTAAAGACTAAAAGGCAGAAAGAAATCCACAGGCAGCCAGCCCGGTGCAGCACCCTGAGCCTGGTAAAGATTGACCACTGACCTAATTGATTTTGTTATCTATAGATTACAGACATTGTATAGGAATACACTGTGAAAATCCCTATCTTGTTTTGTTCCCATTTAATTACCAGTGAATGCAGCCCCCAGTCACGTACCCCCTGCTTGCTTAATCAATCACAACCCTCTCACGTGCACCCCCTTAGAGTTGTGAGCCCTTAAAAGGGACAGGAATTGCTCACTCCGAGAGCTTGGCTCTTGAGACAGAAGTCTTACTGATGCCCCTGGCGGAATAAACCCTTTCCTTCTTTAACTCGGTGTCTGAGGAGTTTTGTCTGCCGCTCGTCCTGTTACATTTCTCGGTTCCCTGACCGGGAAGCGAGGTGAATGGTGGATGGTCAAGGCAGCTCCTTAGGCGGCTTAAGCCTGCCCTGTGGAACATCCCTGCGGGGGTACTCCAACCAGCCGAAGAGCTGAGAGCGCTCCCGGGTAGGCATTTGCCCTGGTGGTACGCTTCGCCAGAGCAGTGTGTGGCAGGCTCCCGTGGAGGATCAAAACAGTGGCTGAACACCAGAAAGGAACAGGCACCTGGAGTCTGGACATCTAAAATTTGGTAAGACTAGTCTTTAAAACTTGCCCACTCCCTTTGAGTGGAAGCGTGGCCTGATCACCCATGGCGTGCCTTTATTGGCACTTTGGTTTTGATTTTGATTTGGTTTGAGTTGCTTGACAGGACCGGTCTTGGGAACTTGTCCACTCCATTTGAGGGGAAGTGTGGGCTGATCACCGACGGTGTGCCTGTACCGGCACTTTGGTTTTTGTTTTTGACTTGATACTTTGGTGTTGGTTTTGACCTGGCTTGGATTCCTGGATACTCTGATTTTGGTTTTTATTTTGGTTTGGTGTAAACTACAAAAGTGTGTGTGTGCCCTTTTTACCTTTTCTTTTGTGGTGTGCGTGTGGTGTTAGCGTGGTGTTTTGTCTAGAGGAAACATGGGTAAGGCACAAAGTAAGCCCACTCCACTAGGAACTATGTTGAAAATTTTCAAAAAAAAAAAGGATTTAAGGGAGACTATAGAGTACTATGACACCAGGAACACTTAAAACTTTGTGTAAGATAGACTGGCCAGCATTAGAAGTAGGTTTGCCATTAGAAGGAAGCCTGGACAGGTCCCATGTTTCAAAGGTATAGCACAAGGTAACATGTAAGCCAAGGAACCCAGACCAGTTCTTGTACATAGACACTTGGTTACAGCTGGTTTTAGACCCCTGCCCCCAACGCACAGTGGTTGAGACAACAGCAGCGTAAGCGGCTGGCAGAGGCAAGGAACGACCAGCAGAGAGAGAGAAAGGAAAGAGAGGGAAAGAGGCAAAGACAGAGAGAGGAAGAGACAGACAAAGAGGGGGTCAAGGAGAGAGAGAGAGGGAGAGAGAAAGAGGCAAAGAGAGAGAGGAAGAGACAGAGGCAAAAGGAAAGTCAAAGAGAGAAAGAAGGAGAGAAATAAGTAGTTAAGAAAAAAGAAAAAAAAAGTACCCTATTCCTTTAAAAGCCATCATACCAATTCTAATTTGGACAAAACAAGGTCTTATGAATAGCAAAGGATAATTAAAATCCCAAACTTACAAGGTTTTCAACAAAAGTAAAGTTTGCTAAAAGTTAACAATGTAACATGTATTATAGTAACTTATATTCTTGTGGCCTTAGACAGTCTAGTCCACAGACATAAAAAAAGGTTCACTTTGGAAAAGAATGGTTATCATCTTCGGAAAAA
This sequence comes from Papio anubis, assembly GCF_008728515.1. NCBI lineage: Eukaryota > Metazoa > Chordata > Mammalia > Primates > Cercopithecidae > Papio > Papio anubis. The sequence goes on along the minus strand of NC_044980.1, from coordinate 144,490,768 downwards.
AAAGGGGAAAAAAGGGGGAGGCGGAATTTATATAGAAGGAGTGTTTTATGGTAAATTCTTGTCCTGAAATAAATTAACTGGTTATTTAAAGAAATAAATGTTTGTAATAAGTCAGAAAGTTAAGGCATGTTGAAAAATTGCCTGTAAAAGTCGTGAAGGAGAAAAAAAAGTTATTTTAAAAAGTGTGTTAAAAAAGAATTTATGCAAAAAATGTTTTATAATTTAAAAGTAACTAGGCCTCCTGAATGTAAAACCATTGGGAAAAAAAACAGTTTATGTGCAAGGTGTATAAGAAAAGCAAAATATACCTTTGGTAAAAGGATTATAAGGAGGCATAAGACTGTACATTTTTACCTACATTAAAAAGTTAAAAAAAAAATTTTTTTGTTTTGAAGGTTTAAGCAAGTTTGAAAACGTTAATTGTAAAGAACATTCTGTGTGTAAGCATATTAGCTAAAGTTAAAGAAGTATCATCCAGTTTTTCTGTGAACTGGACATTAAAGTAAAAGCATAACAGGTTTTTCTTAAAGCACCAACCTGTTCTTTAGGAAAAATTATAAAAGATTAAAAAGAGTCTATAAAATCTTACCTTATGGTCAAACATTAAAAATTAAATAAATATATCTACAAGGTTTTATTAAAATTAGGTTTAACATTAATGGCACACTAATATAAAGATAACCTTTAGCTTATCTGGTGTAAAAATCATACAAGAAGCGTTGTTAAATGGAAAATGGTATTTGGCTTTCTTTGGTTTAAAAACTAATAAAAATAGGTGCTAAAGGAAATTTCTCAGTAAAAAGGCACTGAGGACTATAAAGTCCACTCGCAAGGTCCCCACATTTAAAACAAAAGGTCAATTTCTCAAAAATTATATACTCGGTTTATCTTCCACTTTCCTTTCTTGCAAAAAAAAACCCAAAAAAACAAAAAACTAAAAGTCTTTTAGCACATGTACCACCCCTAGAATTTCCAGTAAACCAGCACCAGCCTGAAGATCACATTCTCATCAAAAGGTGGAAAGAAGAAAAACTCGAGCCAGCCTGGGAAGGACCCTACCTTGTGCTGCTAACCACCAAGACTGCTGTTCGTACAGCAAAAAAAGGATGGACTCATCACACCCGAGTCAAGAAAGCGCCTACCCCTCCAGAGTTGTGGGCCATAGTCCCAGGGGAAAACCCTACCAAACTAAAGCTAAGAAAAATTTAATTATTTTAGTGTATTCTATTACTCTTTCTTCTTTCCTCATTCTATTGCTGACCGTCTAGTTATTAATATAACCAAGTCAATTTCGCCACGAACTATTGCATTTAATGCTTGCCTTGTTATACCCTGCGAGGACTTGCCAAGTCAAAGACAGCTTTCTACTTCAGAAAAGTACTTCTGTCCCTCCTGACTCTCCTCAGACTAGGCATTAGTAAACTAGGACCATTTAATCTGAGGAGATTTCGATAAAGACCCCAGTGCCAACCATGAGTGTTGCCCCCCGATGTACAGCTTTCATGCCATAGTTGGTCCAACATTCTGTGGACCACTAAAGAGCAAGGATGGACTGCCCCGACTGGTTTTTGTAATTTCCCTAAAACCATACATTCATTTTACTAGAGGATCATAGAAGTTAAAGACTTAAACTTTAGCAATTAAGACAGGATACCAAGATGCAAATGCCTGGTTAAAATGGATCAAATATTCCATCTGCATGTTAAACAAAAGCAATTGTTATGCTTGTGCACATGGCAGGCCAGAGGCCCAGATTGTCCCCTTTCCACTAAGGTGGTCCTCCAGTCGACCAGGTGTGGGCTGCATGGTAGCTCTTTTCCAGGATTCTACAGCCTGGGGTAATAAGTCATGCCAAGCTCTCTCTCTGCTATATCTCAAAGTCTGGCACATGGCGTTTCAGCCCCTGAGGGCCATCCAGCTTCCGTCTCCCAATATTAAGTTCACTTCGTGTCTTACACGACAGGGAGGAAACTTAGCATTCCTTGGAGACCTGAAAGGATGCAGTGAGCTTAAGAATTTTCAAGAGCGGGGCCGGGCGCGGTGGCTCAAGCCTGTAATCCCAGCACTTTGGGAGGCCGAGACGGGTGGATCACGAGGTCAGGAGATCGAGACCATCCTGGCTAACATGGTGAAACCCCGTCTCTACTAAAAAATACAAAAAAAAACTAGCCTG